>NC_085020.1:20430175-20583319 GCF_963692335.1 Osmerus eperlanus
GAGAGAGAGAGAGAGAGAGAGAGGGAGAGAGAGAGGGGGAGAGAGAGGGAGAGGGGGAGAGAGAGAGAGGGGAGAGAGAGGAGAGGGAGAGAGAGGGAGGGAGAGGGGGAGAGAGAGAGAGAGAGAGAGGGGGGGAGAGAGAGAGAGGGAGAGGGGGAGAGAGAGAGAGAGGGGGGGAGAGAGAGAGAGGGAGAAGAGAGAGAGAGAGAGAGAGAGAGGGGAGAGAGGGAGAGAGAGGGAGAGGGGGAGAGAGAGAGAGAGGGGGGAGAGAGAGAGAGAGAGAAAGAGAGAGAGAGAGAGAGAGAGAGGGGGGAGAGAGAGTAGGAGGGAGAGAGAGGGGGAGAGAGAGTAGTAGGAGGGAGAGAGAGGGGAAGACATACAGCACAGAGAGGAGCTGAACCAGGAATTCCAATATACCAGCACCTGCAGTTGTTCCAAACGGCAAATAAACGTGACACTTCAAACTCGAGTCGTTCCCATGTGGGGAATTATCTACCGCATTTCTCAGTCCTGTTGTCGTAGTGCTTAATCCCCTGGTTCTCTCATGCTGTGTGTGTGTGTGTTTGTGGATGTGCTCTTGTGTGTGGGTGTTTATTTCAGGAGTGCTACAAGGAGTGCTGTAAAAAGTGTTCCCTGGCCAACGGTGCCCACTGCAGCGATGGGCCATGCTGCAACAACACGTGTCTGGTAAGAAGCGCTTTACGAGCCAGGAACAGGAAACCACGCCACCCTCATGCCAGTTTGGTTTCTCTCCTCAGAGCTTTGTCGCCCACAACTATCTGCAGTATTGTTCCAGAACTCTTTTTTTTTTCTGAAACAGTTTTCACACCTCAAACTCTTTTTTTCTCTCTCTCCTCCCACCAGTTCTACCCGCGAGGATACAGTTGCCGCTATGCTGTGAATGACTGTGACATCTCAGAAACATGCTCTGGAGACTCGGGGCAGGTCTGTGTTCCACACAATGTCTCTCGGGCCAATCGTTCTCTTCCCTCGCCTCAAAGTAAACATCCCAATCCACATGTCCTTCTTTTCAGTGCCCTCCCAATCTCCATAAGCAAGATGGCTACCTCTGCCATCTCACCCAGGTAAGCAGCCCTGAAAATCCCACATTTGGAGGTACGCTCAGATTATTTTAATTTGGAGTGTCGCTGTCATGTGTGGCCAGAGGGAGAGTAACTGTCTCCTCTCTCAGGGCCGCTGCTACAGTGGAGAGTGCAAGACCAGAGAGAACCAGTGCAAGTACATCTGGGGACCAAGTGAGTGTGATAGCCTAGCCTAGGCCTAACCTAGCTCACCCTCATCAGAGTAGCTGTGAGCACACAGCTAGACCTTGGAACTGAACAGTCAGCACTGTTGTAGATATTAGACATGACTCTCTCTTTCCCCCCTTCTCCCCTTCATATCTCTCCCTCCCTCCCTCCCTCTCTCTCTGCTCCTTTGCAGAGGCTGGAGGGTCCGAGAAGTTCTGCTATGAGAAGCTGAACACGGAGGAACTGAGAAGGGCAACTGTGGAAAGGATGGAGACAAGTGGCTCCAGTGCAGCAAGCAGTGAGTTCATCGGTGGACACTATGTGTTTGTGTGGACTATGCAAGGGGAAATGACACACGATACAAAACAAAACCACAACGCTTTCACCCCTGAACCTGTCTGTCTGTCTGTCTGTCTCCTTTCAGTGACGTATTCTGTGGGTACCTGCTGTGTAGCGGCATCGGCCGTAAACCCCCGGATCGGGATGATGAAGGGAGAGATCACCCCCACCTCCTTCAACCACCAGGGCCGCTACTGCAATGCAGGTCTGTCACATGACCTCCGTCACGTCCTCTCAGTCCAAGACAAGTCACGGCCAAGCCAGCCGACCCACCCAGTCACACACTGTCTCCTCTCTTTCTTTCTCTCTTTCTTTTTCGTTTCTTACTTTCCCCTCACCCTTCTCTGACACTGATTCTTTGACACTCTCGTACACTGATCCTGCATCTCTGTCGACCCCCCCCCCCCCTGTGCCCCCCCTCCCTCTGCTCCCCCCCCCTCCCCCCAGCGGGGGCCACGTCCTGCTGGACGACGACACCGACCTGGGCTACGTGGAGGACGGGACGCCCTGTGGGCCGTCCATGATGTGCCTTGACCACAAGTGTCTGCCCATCCAGTCCCTCAACATGAGCATCTGTCCCAGCGGGCCCAACGGACAGGTGTGCTCGGGCCACGGGTGAGTCCTCCGGGGGGTTCTCGAACCTTCCGCAAAACACCGGGACAGCTCGTACGCACCGCGAGGACGTTTTAGCTGATCAGCGTGCTCCGGCGACTCGTCGATTCTGTGACCTCACTTCCCCTCTCTGTGGTGCGTGGGCAGGTGTGCAACAACGAAGGGACGTGCACCTGTGACACCACCTGGGCAGGGACGGACTGCAGCATGCCCGACCCCCCCAAGGAGCCAGATATCCTCCCCTGAAGTGAAAACAGGTAAGGTAGAGCAGACGTAACAACTGACTGGATATCAGAAAGAATGCTGATGAAATATATCTCATTCATGTGTCTTCGGGGCAGCACTCATAATCTAGGTAAGGTATAGAAGCACATTTAACGAGTTATTTCTTTAGATCATAATACTATGAAAACAAACAAGCACACCTTAGTCAATGGAAATGGCATTTGATGACAAATCAAAATCTCAAATATCTCAAGAACACACATATTCATGAACTTGTATACATTACAATTTAAGAAGTATTCCAAGTAGAGATATAGTAGAAATTGTGACGGTACTTCATGAGTACTTCAGATTTGTCATCTCTGTGCTTGTGTGTGTGTGTGTGTCAGCTGTCTTGTTTAGAGGGGTGGATGGTCCTAGAAAACGTCCTTACAAGAGAGCCCCCCTCCCGCCCCTGCTCATGTGGTGCCTCTGGGTCTCTGGCGTGCCGAGCAGAGCACACCTCAGCACCCTCACCCAATCAGAGCACACCTCAGCACCCTCACCCAATCAGAGCACAGAGCATCTCACCCCCAGACAGCAGCTCTCAGTCCTCTGTGAAGGCTGAGAGCACATATGGATGGAGGAAGTGCGTAACCCCACCGGGTTGCTGATCAGAGGGACGTAATGACGGCTGTCCTTCCTGGTGGAATTCCCCAGGGCAGCCCCCCTCCGGCCCCCCTCTGGCCCCCTCACCCGCCCCCTTCTCAGGGATGGATTCCAGATCGCTAGTGTTGGCATTCATTGAACGTTAGCCTTCCCTCAGCATTGTCATTCCACGCAGCCTCTGATCACATTGACAGAGTGACCCTGGAGTCCAAGCAGGCGCCAGTCGTCTGTAAGAGACTGTTAGACACCAGGGCGTTCAAATTGTCCTTGGCAAGATGGCGCATAAATATTCAAACCTTTTCAAGTGAACAGAGAAAGTTCATAGTAGCCAACAGCTACAGAGAGAGAGATACAAAAGGTTTAAACTAGTGCTGTCAGTTAAACGCGTTATTAACGGCGTTAACGCAAACCCATTTTAACGGCGTTAATTTTTTTATCGCGAGATTAACGTTCTTTTTGGCCTAGCAAACTTTGTAGTTTTTTTCACATGCTGTTGCAACGACTACTGACGTTAGAAAAACTACAACACCACACCGGATCTAGCTAGACCGGAAACAAAACAACAGGCACGCCGCACACACTCTTAGCTGGCTTGCGAGCCGGCTAAAGAGTAGTAGCAGAGCCTGTTTAAGGATATATATATTCTATATTAGACATTCTCTGGTAGTAGGCTAACGTTACGTTTTGAGTGGATAGCGAGCGCGAGACGCCAAAATGGATGCCAATAAGATTCTGGTTACTTTAAGTTGCCAAATGGTTCCATTGACAAGGCCAAATTGATCTGTGTGTTTTGTCGTTGTGAACTGAGCTATCATCGCAGCACGTCCAGTTACCACTTCATGGCCAAGCACACAGCTGATGCGAATTCTCCGCCCCCTTGTCAAAGCCAGGCAATGTTGCAATGTTGTTTTCAATAACAAAAAACATTTGCATTAACTAAGCAATCCAATGCACTTTTCAATGTTGATAAGAGCATTAAAATGAGAAAAAATAATGGGACAAAAAGAAATCAAGGGACATTTATAATAGATAAAAATGTGCGATTAACTGCGATTAATCGCGAGTTAACTATGACATGAATGCGATTAATCGCGATCAAATATTTTAATCGTTTGACAGCACTAGTTTAAACTGTAAATATAAACAACATATACCATGGAACACAACCACTATTAACCACACCATGTGACTCATACTGTATACAAAGCCATGACTGTCAGTATGAGGCTGGGGGGGGGGGGTGGGATGGGCCGTTGTCCGGGAAACGGCAATCACTGCAGTCACGGGGACTCTGCGGGTTGGAGCGCTGGAGGTGTGTGTTTGGTGACCAGGTGGAATTAACGCTCCTTTTCCCTCTGCGCAGTGAGCGTGGCCACTAACAGGCTGATAGGGGCGGTAGCAGGGACCCTTCTGGCCCTGGGGGTGATTTTTGGAGGCACAGGGTGGGGAATAGAGTAAGCACCTTTTAACCCTTTCACAGTTCTCCCTTCCATAGTGGTGGCTCCGTGTGCGGGCGGTCTCGTGAGCCGGCTTGAGCCCGCGTGTGCGTCCAGGTGGCTTTGTGTTTCTCGTGTTGGTGGTGACCATATAAATGTCATGTGATTGGATGTTCTCAGTGTCAATGTGATTGATCGATGGATTCCCCCCTCCCCCCTCTCTCCCCCCCCCCCCCCCCCCCCCCGCCATTGTCGTTCCCCCCCCTCCCCACTTACCGTGATGATCAGTCTCCCTTCTCCCTCCATCCTCTTCCTCCTCCCTTCCTACCCCTCCTCCCTGCTCCTACTTCCTGTCATGTGGTGCTCCTCTTCCTCCTCCCTTGTCTACCCCTCCTTCCTGCTCCTACTTCCTGTCATGTGCTCCTGTGGTCCTCTCCTTTCTGGGGCATGTGGGGCATAGAAAGTCCAGTCCAGGAAGTGGTCATCTAGTGACCGGGCCTGGTGAGGGTCAGTGTTGGGTAGTGTGGGTTACTGGGACTCGCAAAGAGTGCTGTGTGGTCACCTTCGACTGTTCATATCCTAGTGCATACCCATCCCTAGTCGGCCCCTGCCTTGATGTCATTAGGATTACAGATTAAAGAGTTCAAGGTCTGTGAACTCCTGAGAGTGTTCATGCTACGTTCCAACCAGCATGTTTTCCGGGGGTACCTCAACAAACACGTAGCTCCTCCCCACCTTGGGCAGACAGTATCTCTTGGCGTTCTCGGAGAACCCCCTCTCCTCCACATACAGACCTCACGCTAAACCTTCCTCCGACACAGATTCATCACCTTCCAAGCATCCAAACACCACACGCCCATATCTTCCAAAAACACGACCGAGCCAGTTAAACCAGTCTTCTCCTGTGTCCTTGTTCTTTTTGTGTGAGATCATCCATGTGTAGCGAACGTGAAGCAGATTAGCCACTCATGTGTTTTTCCCCCCATAACCCTTCGCAGGTCCTAGTGCCACCAATCTAATAATAGGCTCCATCGCCGGAGCCATCCTAGTGGCTGCCATAGTGTTGGGGGGGACTGGATGGGGATTTAAGTAAGCAACACAGCGCATGCCTCTCCTGCCGTGACTAGCATCCCTGCTGCTTCTAGACACCGGGGGTTTGAGGTCCTGCCGCAGAAAGCAGAGCGAGGGGGGGTGGGGGGGGGGGGCATGAGACGCCTCGTCAGACGCGTGTCACATTCGGCGCACACGGCCCAGTCGCGGCATGCACGCGCCCGACATGCAGCGGTAGCCACGGCGCCGAGTTCATCCGGCATGCGCTCCTGAGATTTTTTTTGGGGGGGGGGGGGGTATTTTTATCAAGTTCATTACGTTTTCTTTTTTTGGGAGGGGGGGGGATAATGTGCAGGCTGGAGGGAGTGTTGAATACAACGAGGATGTTGCCAGTGTGTGGGGGGGAGGTGGGTGGAGGGGTAGGGCAGGAGGGGAGGGGCAACACTCGTCCTTCATGGAGGTCACATCTGTGCATCTGTGGCAGAACCTCAAACTGATTGGACGAGCACAGCTCCAAGCTTGACGTGCATGTTCAACACAGGCACTTAGAAGACAGAGGTCAGGGGTCAGATGACAGACAGACAATGTTACCTTTTACTGAGATATCCTGCTGAGTGATTGAGAGAATAAATGTTAGAGAACTTTATAGTGTTGAGATTTTTTTTACAGGAATAGTTCCCCCCCCCCCTCCCCTGATATCCATAGTCAGTATGCTTAGCTATATACCAATAACAATTGTATTTTTAGATTCATCACTCACAGATAAGCCTGCTGTCTTGAGCAACAGGGGTGTTACTCAACTTAACTCTACAAAAGGGAAAAAACAAGTCAAAAGTTGAACTCGACAGCTACCAAAGCACCCAGAACAAACCCAAAAAAAAAGATTTCTGCATGTTGACATGGTTGACTTGGAGGAGGTCAGTTCATTGCACAAAGGCTGAGCCCAACCCAGGAAGACCTTCTCCTGGCTTACCGTACTCTTATCGCTACCATGATCTTTTTCCTCAATCCGGTACTGTTCGAGGGTGAGAGTATAAGAGGAGAGGTGAGGGCCCGTATTGTTGGCCGCAGCCTTTGTGCCATGGCTGGCCACACCCACCTGGACGACCGGGCTCCGCCCTAGAGCAGAGCAGGACTCCCGGATACGCCCACACCAGCTGCCATTGCTGCCTGCTTCACAGACCTGGTACAGACACAACGCATTGCACTGCATGACCCACGCCCAGCAATAGTGCCACCTCGACTGGCCTACTATTGGAACAGATGCATGAGAGAGCGCTAGAAGCCCCACAACAAGCCGCAGTACGGGGAGGTTATGCCAAACTCCTGTTGTCGTGTTTTGTTGTCCGTGTTGATGCTGTTGTTGTTGTGGTAGATGTTGTGGTTGTCTCCTCTTTCCCCCCTTTATAGAGTGCGTTTTGTTCTTTCTTCCTGGATGGTAATGTTTTGAGTGGACCTCGTGTTTTCCTGTCAGAGATGGTACTGAAACATGTGGCATCTTCTTGTCCTCGTGTCTGAACTGTCACATGGTCTAGCACTACATCTTCTCACCGCCATACCGCCTACTGTAAACACAAGCAACAACAACAACAACAAAGTGTTTCTTAAAGTGAATGAGTCAATGAGGCCACATGTGGCCTCATTGACTGGAAGCGGCCGTGGGCGGCTGTGGGCTGGGTTCACAGTGAGTCGTCCGCCCCACCGTGAACCCCACCCAGAGAGAAGAGTGGAGCTGCTATTCCAGCGTGCAGTGTGATTGTCCTACCCTCATCCACGTATCAGAACCTGACTCTTGTCTTGTCTCTCCTCCCCCCCCCCCCTGAAACTCCAAGAAATGTGAAGAAGCGCCGGTACGACCCCAACGCCAGCGCCATCTAACGGGGAAGGAGAGGTGGCGTGCACCAGGGACATCTTCCTGCGCTTTCTTAGTTGGCTACTTGACAGCTGGACTGCACTTACTACTGCTGACCTTTGGCATTAGATTACTTGAAGAAAAAAAAACATAGTGGACAATTTAACAAATTTCCATCGTAGAACTGCAGCCTTTTCGACCCCCCCCCCCTTCACCAACCCCTCCTCACCCCCCCCCCCCCCCCACCCCACCCTGATCCGTAGAGTGACAGAGCAGTGCATAGGCGTTCAGGCGGATCCCACATCGCTCCCTCACCTGGCATGATTACCTGCACAGTGCTACTCGCTGGCCCTGGCATGAAGTGCCCTCGCAACAGGTCTCTGCATGGCTACGAAAGCTATGATTACACAGCAACAAAGAAAAAAAAACACACAAAAAAATATACAAAACACACAACAACAAAAAAACGTACGAAAACACTGACTCATCCAGAGGAGGAGATTTACCTCGTTAGCGTCCTGTGGTGACCTTGAACAGCCCCTCCTCCAGGGGTCACCTCCAGGGGTCACCTCCCCAGAGGTGACCCCTGGAGAGGGAGGGTGGCTCCATGCTGGGCCCTGAATGGGCCGTGCAGACCACAGTGAGTGGACACTGGATACACAGGGCAAGACTGTACATACAAGAGGACACTGAGTTCAGGTTCAGAATTCAAACATATCATTTTACACACTGACACAAACTTTTTTTATTTCTTTTATCTTTAAGCATGTTGTATAGCGGGTGTTTTTTGGCAATGTTAATGGAAATCAACGCAACTATATGATTTTGGCCAAAATGCTATGGATTACATGACAATATTATATTCTGCCTATTAGGTGTTGCACAAAGTAACCACATGCTACACATGCTATATTTACCCAGCGTAGAGGTCAAAGGTCAGATTCAAGAAACAGAGCAAGGGTTCAGATCAGGGGTCAGGGGGTCATTTCTGAAGGTCGTTGCAGCCCAGTCACGGGCCAGTCACGACGACGAAACAGAGACCTGCTACGATGTACGGATGAAGGTCATGTTGTCCCCTTGTTCTCCCTCCCATAGTGAATCAAAAGCCAAAGAACCAATCACGTGAACATATGGATGTTGTTGCACACAGAGCACTTTCCCCTCTGTCTGCACCCAGCGGTGCCTCTACCCCCTTGTGGCTGGGACAGTCTGTCCAACCAGGACTCTCTAACACCCCTCATCAACACCCACTATACTGGCTTGGGCCTTGCGGCTCTCATGAACTCATTCTAGGAATCAAGTTCAGCTGTACTGATACGCTGCATGCATTCACTAATAGTGGGCTTATAATTCTATACGGGAGAACCCAAAAATCTGTAAGAAAAATATGCTACAAAAGATAGGTGCATGTCAACAAACAAAACATTTAACTTTCATTTACTATGCAAAGAAAGATATCGCACAAACGTATGGGTTAATACATGTAATAATGATATCGATATAAACATGGAAATACAAAACCTCTGCCAATCAGCCAACTTTTTGTATTTGGCCACTCCCACCTCATTACATTTTGCTTCAAAGCACTGAAAATAAGAAGATAAAGCTGAATTTAATTAATATTTCCAAATGAAAAGCGCAACAGCATCCTTTTACATTTGTGGAATCGGTGAACAATAAAAAAAGTTTTTTTTTCGTGTGTTTTTCAACCAGTCTAGCCGGACGTTTCTAATCAGACCCACGTGTCAAGGCCTACGAAGGATCCTACCACAGGACTTTTTTTTCCAGACCAGCTGATGAAAGTTGGTGTGTTCCAAGTGCTGCCTCAGCACTGGCATTGTGTAAACCTCCATGTTAGTCATCATCTTGTGTCCCTCTCAGCACTGCATCATGTACAGTTGGACCGATGAATAAACTACTAAAGTATTTTATCTAAAGCCTTCTGTCTTTCCTATAAGTGCATGAGCGGTTTGCCAAGCTACTGGTAATTCAATTCATAAATAGGTGGTGTGCTGTTCGAGTGTGTGAGATTGTCGTGGCCGTGGCAGATTGTTCAGGAATGTTTGTTGAGGAATGAACATTTCCCCATGATTTTATGGCCTGTATTTTTACCGGTATATACCGCAATATTAATGAACACTATAGGGAAAGCACAGACAATTATTTTGTCTCGTAACTTTTTTCTGTAAGTACTTTAACATTAAGCTCTGAACTTCAACATCACACATTTTGCAGAGGAAATGCGTTCTTTGAATGAATGAGACGGTTAATGATGCACACAAGATAGAGTTCCCTAATAAACACACATCAATGCGTCATCAAACGGCCGAAGTGACAAACCAACTCGACACTTAGCAGTGGCCTTTCTCTACGCCTGTAATCAGTCCTTTGTGTGGCATTTCACTAAAAGCATTGGGAGATACAACAGTCATCCGCACACCACTGTATTTACGGTGCGTCTACTGTACTTTTTTTTGGATTTCTGAGGTAGCCATACAAACTGGCCGGCCCCTGCTGTGTCCCAATGGCTTGTCTCACAGCGGTGCGAAAGTTTCGTCAATCCTGCAAATACGAGCCAATCAAGTTTGCGTAACGAGGCCCGCAACAGGTGTACAGGAAAACTATTATTGGAAGATGTTTTATATGAATTTGGGGGTGGAAATTAAACCCGTTCGTTTACTTAAACGCTATGTATACAGAAAAACCATGGTAAGAGCCCCTAAGCTGTTATTTGTTATCTGAGGGTTCTGAACTTTAAGCATTTTATTCTAGAAGCTTTAGTGTTACCAACTATTTTACAAAAAATTGGTCGACAAGAATCTTAAACAAAAGTCTTGTCTTATCGGTAACTTACTTTTTTTTGTTGCTTCATCGTGTAACCTGTGGGTCTTTTTGATTTGGGCAAGCAGATAGCCCCACTCAGGCCTGTACACATCATTGTAGTTTATTCATCATATTTCCATCAAAGTAAATATAATGTCTAGTATGTACTGTATGTTAAAAGTACCTTATACAACATGCATAAGTATGTGTCTGACAGACTTCCATCAGTCTATCATGGATTGCTTACAGTTTTTCACAATTGCTAAAACACATTCTTGAAACAGTCACCCATATTCTCAAAACTGTAAACACAAAACCTCATCTTCAAGCACTATTTACAAAACCTCTGAATCCTCTTGCAAAATGAAACTTTCGCCTCAAAACAGATTTACCTGTCCTCAAAATCAAACTTTCGCCTCAAAACAGATTTACCTGTGCTCAAAATCAAACACTGCTCTCAAATCATAAACAAAGTGATCAAAATGATATACACTATCAAGCAGTCAGTAAAAAATACAGCAAAACATTGACATTTTTACGTAATCTCAAAACAAATTTCATATTTATCCGTCATTGTCTTTTGATGAACGAAAACATGTTCTATCATAGTAGCTCAACATTTATCAGAAATTACTACTCTGCTTTGCTCTTTGCAATTTTTCTTGTTCTTTCTCCTCCTCGTACACCTATACAGTACTGTACCCTGCATCTCACTACTCACAACTCACTCTTGTTCTTTGTTGATATGAACCTGCAACCAGTCTAAATCTATTGAGCAGTCAGTACTGTTACTGTAACAAATGGAAAGTACAATGTTCAGGGCCATACCATTTGTTCATTGTACAGTATAGAGCCTACAATGCACTGTACTACAGTATACAATACTATACAGTAAAAGGGACAAAAATCAAAGGAGTAAATATGTGATCAATGTGCTTCTTCTTGTCTTTGGGCTGGGTCAGGCCAGAGCACTTTGTCAACATCACAAGCAATATTTTCCCACCTTCAACAACCTGTTTGCTCTCTGAACTGGCTTATATTGGTTGTGTCACATCATTTGAAACAAGTTAAATCAATTTTGAGTGGTTGTGTTTTGTCAATGACATGTTTTCTCTATTTTTATTTGATTGTTGCCATTTGTGTTTACCAGTATGGATGACATGTGCATTAGAGTGCAGAATGTGTTTTGAGAATGAGAATGTGTTTAGAGTGTTGCTGAAAAGTGAGATCTGCAAATTGTGTTTTACCATGTGAAATGGTTTAAGGTATTGACAACAGACTGCACAATTAGCTACATGAGTTCAGGCAACTGAGAACTTTGTTCAGCCAATGGGTTTTAGTGTTTTAGCAATTGAGAAAAACTGTAAATACTCCCACTGTCTGCCTGCCTGGCGCAGTTAATGGAAAGACACTGACGTCGTTCAAACAGCAAACAGATGCTGTAGTTATCAGCTACACAAACTACACCACTCTCCTCAAGGTAAGCGACACTTTTGTAATTGTTGGAGCTTTATTTGAATCGTCAACTGAAGCCTATACTAACGTGAAAGAACATAGTTTTTTCTTTAGTTCAGATTTTGTGCATTAATTTATTCCCCGGATATTTACACCCTATGGATGTTTATTTTTGTGGATCATTTTAGAATATACATGTTATATCTGTTGTTATATCTGTGTATGTTATATTCTAACATGTCAAATAAAGTAATCTAGAATGTAGATAATGTAAAATATTATATAGAAATATAATATATAATCCGAAGGTTGCCAGTTCGATTCCCGGTCATGCCAACTGATGCTGTGTCCTTGGGCAAGACACTTTACCCTACTTGCCTCGGGGGAATGTCCCTGTACTTACTGTAAGTCGCTCTGGATAAGAGCGTCTGCTAAATGTAAATGTAACAGAAAATACCACTGTTTCATATGATATTCGATTAATAACAAACAGCCTACTATAACAGGTGTATATATGAAATATACAGTATATCATGCTAATTGATTGGTGCCAAATTATATTCTGAATGTAAAGGTCAATCAGTGTGAATTACTTTAAACCGTGTCATTCTTTCAACCGCAGATGTACACCACCCTCATCTTTCTCCTCGCAAAGCTGTTGCTTGTGGGCTGGATGTGTGTGGTTCCTCTCCAGGGCCAGAGGCCGGGCCAGGTGGACCCCCTGACTCTGAACCAGGCCGACCCCCAGTGCTGGGAGTCCTCATCGGGCCGCCTGCTGGAGATGCGCTCGCCCAGGATCGCTGACACGGTGCCAGCCTTCTGGAACCTCATGGTGTTCCTCAAGGCGTCGGACAACAGGAAACACTCGGCGTTGTTCTGGGATCTCGCCCAGGTCTTCTGGGACACCTACGTGGACTGCATCCTGTCCAGGACCCACGGACTTGGGAGGCGACAGTTACCCTGGCCCCGGGAGCAGATCACCGCTATGCACTCGCTTATCACTGACAGTAAGTGGTTTTATCCGACACGGTCGGACAGATACGTTAGAGCCCCTCTCCCTTGTGAGTTTGGTTCATTTGCTTAATTTTAAATGTGCTAAAATGTTGATAGATTACATTGCCAAGTATTTGTAAAATGTTACATTGTTACTTTGTAATTGCAATGTAACAATACACTGTGATGTATATAACGTGTGTCTGTGTGTGTGTGTGTGTTTGCTATAGAATCCTTTGTTAAGGATTCAAAGACGAATTCGTCCAAGCTGAAGGAATCCTCCCAGAGTCTGCTCAGTGTCCAGTTGCAGCGCACTGGCTCAGGCATTCTACGTCACATAATCACGCATGCCAAGGACAAGAAGAAAATATCCAAAATATAAATATTGTTATACTGTTACACTTTTCTACGCATGATCTGTCTATCAGTGATAGTGAACCTGCGGGTGCTGGTTATGTAGACCTATTTCCACTCTTGAATAAAAAAAAGAAAGCACATTTATCTGGGCCAGAGTTGTTCTGTATTTCTGTGAGTACTTCAGAGTCACGACTTGTCTCGGGGTTTTCCAAAAAAAAAATCCGCCCTAAAAAATAAACATGCTAATCGTATGACCTGACGTATCTAACTTTACAATTGGAAGATTGAACTGAAACGCTGAAATGTCTCCACTGCCTCTCCAATGACAATGGGCCAACTTTGATAGACTGTAGTTTCGATTTGCTATTTCCGTTTCATGAAGTAGACACGGACTAGCGTTCTCATTCGCTCATCTGCCTTAACGTAGTGGATTTGGCAAAGCGTTCGACGAAGTTGTAAGGTAAATTCATTAGACCCTATAAGCAGCTTCATTCATCGGGACATCACAAACTTAACCGTGACTGTTACTGTTTCAGAACATGGATCTGCAAACCCAACTACTTAAGGCAGATCGAGCTCTAAGTTCTGATGAGGTTCAATCGCTAGTGTTTCTTTGCACTGATCTACTGAAAAAGGACCTACAGTCGGTGTCCTCGGCCATGAAACTGTTCTCTCTGCTGTCGGATAAAGGCTTATTATCAGCGCAGCAGCCTGACCTGCTGGTTGAATTGCTCGACACCATCCAGCGTCGACCCCTCATCCGTGAACTTAATCTCGGTGACCTACTGCCTAAAACCAGATCCCTAATTTCCCTATACAGGTAGGCTATACAGTATCTATTACTCAACTTCACCTAGAACTTGTAAATGGTCATGCTTAGTCGGAACAACATGAATACCGCACAACACATAACCAGGTAACCACACCCTAATTGAAAAGGAGATTATGTCGGCATACATGGCGTTAAAAAAAACATTAACAAAAACATGTACATTGTCATTTACAGACACATGCTCTATGATTTGTCTGAAAATATAACAGAAGATGAGTTGAAAGAAATCAAGTTCCTATTGACTGATCGTCTACCTCGAAGAAAACGGGAATCTATGGTGAGTCTAATTTTATTGTCATCGTGAATAGGTTAGGCAAGTATAGAGATAATGCCTGGGCTAGCCTACTAGTCTCAGAAGTTCATACAGTTGACAAGTTTGTGAATTTTCAGACGACTTTGGAAGTCTTTCTGGAGATGGAGCACAAGGATTGCCTGAGCAGCACAAATCTGGATCTTCTGAATACAATTATTGAGAAAGTCGTTCCAATGCTGAAGAAAAAGATCGATCAGTTTGTGACAGCAATGGAGAATAGTAAGATTTGCAATCATTTAGCTTTTTTACGAGTGTCTAGCCTCACGGCTCTGACTTGGCAGGAATGGATGACTAAGTGTATCCATAAAAGTGACTAAGCACTTTTTGGGGAAACCCTACCATGTAAATAAGGAAACATTAACTGTTATCTTATCCTATACTTAGACTTACTGTTGCAAGACACATTTATTCAGTGTTTATCATCTGTGTAAAGGCCCTGTGACTGAACAGACAGAATTTGAAAAGATCAGACGTAGGTCGGCTTCTGACTATCTACCCGGACACCAGGTAGGTACACTTATCTGATCATTCCATCTTCCTATGACACGACAAACACTTTTTCTCATGAGACTTAATGACTAAGGGCTTTTCTGTTTCATTGCATATGCACTAAGGTTCCCTCTTTGGCCCCTGAGAGACCCGCCTCATGTGGAGAATTCGGTAGTGAGTCAGTTGCCTACATGTCCGTCCTATTGTTTTAAGTTGTTTTTGCTCTATTCACTTCTTGTTTTTGTTTGTGGCAGGATCGGTGGAACCTCTCTTGCCACCCTCCTTCTATGAGAGTATTTCAGCTGAGGTCAGTCAACACTATCTGTCTATGCTATAAAGATGGTACAGTACACTAAAGCTGCATTACAAACTATATTCACACCATCTGTATTTAAGAATACAGGAACAAACCATAACCCTGTGAAGTAATGTTCTCTCTTTCTTCCTCAGAACATCTCACTAGGTAAGTCCCTAGATAAAGCATGTGAGCACACATTTCTCTTTCCGAAATAGACAGAACAGAACAAAGGTTACAAGCGCATTCCTGGTCATTTTGTTCTGTCTCTGTCAGATATTCCAATCGTCCAAGCATCCACCATTGGGAGACTTTCTGAAACGCTGGAGTGTCTAAGTGCCAATGAGGACAACGCAAGTGCCAACAGCCAAGGCTAGTTATGTCACCTCTCCTGTCCACATAAGAGGCCCTGCATGAAGGGTACCAGTGGGTATTTGCGGCTGCTAATACGGAATGACAGGAGACACAATAGACACAACTACATCCTCCACTGAGGTAAAGTCTAATCTAGTCTGTGGGCGGCTGTGGCTCAGGGGGTAGAGAGGGTCGTCTGTTAATCGCAAGGTTGGCGGTTCGACCCCCGACTCCTCCCAGGCCATGTGCCGAAGTATCCTTGAGCAAGACTCTGAACCCCAAGTTGCTCCCGATGGGCAGGCCGGCGCCTTGCATGGCAGCTCCGCTGCCGTGTGAGTATGAATGGGTGAATGAGAGGCAAAATTGTAAAGCGCTTTGAGTGCCGCTAAGTTAGAAAACGCACTATATAAATGCAGTCGATTTTCCATTTACCATGTAATCAGGTATAATTAGTATGAAGAGGTGTATAAAGCCAGAATTTGTTTAAAGACGTCATTGTATGAACAGTGCAAGTGTAACAGTTCAATTGTTCAAATTCACTCCTTAGTATACTGCTCCTAGTTAACTAGGTTTTTGGTTGTGCAGCTGGCGAAATGTGGTGTAATGACATTGGTCAGTGAGTCAGAGGACCCAGTATCGTAACTCTTAGAAGCTCAACATAACAAGTGATGCAATATCAACTGTGACAGAAGAAAATATTCAACTTAAACCTGTTACAAAGAAAGTTGTTGTTTGCTCCAGAAGGATAAGGATTTTTATTGTCATTCCAAAACATGGTACATGAGCTGGAACGAAATTAGATACTGAGGTCCGGTTAAAACCACTCACAAATAACTAACTAAACTACTCATCATAAATAAATACAATAAATACAGATAACCAATCATACACACACATAGATACCAAAATAAACCTGAGAAATTAGCAGCATAATAATACAATGCAGTGTAACTTTTAGGACAAAAGTTCAGTTGTCGTTGATATATACTCTATATTCAACTTCCACCTCTGCCCCCCAATGCAGATGGGAGGGGGATGGTTCCTGTTGGTTTTTCTGAAGTCCTCAATAATTTCTTTAGTTTTGGTCAGTGAGTCAGAGGACCCAGTATCGTAACTCTTAGAAGCTCAACATAACAAGTGATGCAATATCAACTGTGACAGAAGAACATATTCAACTTAAACCTGTTACAAAGAAAGTTGTTGTTTGCTCCAGAACATCTCCTGGATACCAAAAATATTTTACTGCTTCATTGTACTTTGTCCTAAATACTTTTGACATTACTAGCTTGGGGATTTCCATGTCTACATAGCCGTGTGATCTCTCTTATAGGGAGCACCGACTCTCCTGCCATCTCCAGCAGGGCAAGCGGAACCCTTGGCCCAGGACGATCACAGACGGCAAACACAGCTACAGAGGTGCCTTTAGGACTGACTTCAAGGGCTCCGACCCAAACAAGCTACGGCGTAAGTATGTTATATCAGATTTTACAGAAGAGCCAAAACACATTTTTCCCAAAGCCCCACTTTTACCGTCACGCCTTTTAAGTTGTAATTGAATTACAACCTATTTATTATAACTTCAGTTGTGTCCTTTTGGCACTGGAAAGATCTCACTGAGAACGTTCATTTGATACTGTACATATTACTCATATTCACCCAACATTGCACTCCCCCATTGCTCCAAACCCTTGTGATGTTTCAGTTTTTACGTCGTGTTTTTTAAAGGCCTCAATTGACTTAAATGCATATCAGCGCGCGCTTTTCTATCGATTAGACAAATGAAAAGATTTCATTAATGAATGAAACGTTGACCTATAAACATACAACTGTTCACCACTGTTGATGTACATGTACAGGGATTAGGAAAGTACCCCATGAGGAGAGGAAAGATGGGTGTCTGCCTCATAATTAACAATGAAGACTTCACCCGATCTTCACCAAAGCTGAAGAACAGAGAGGGAACACTGGTGGATGAAAGTAAGATCTTTTCCTTTTTGATTTTAGGTTTGGAAGAAATACATTTGACTCTACCTTCTTTATACACTGTGTGTGTGTGTGTGTGGGGGTGTGTGTGTGTGTGGCAGATAGTCTGAGGAGCGTGTTTGAGTGGCTTGGCTTTCTGATCCTGATAGAGCGAGACTGCAGCAGGGCGCGCATGCTGTCCGTGTTGCGTAACCTGGCCTCCAGTGACCACAGTCACGTGGACTGCCTGGTGTGCTGTGTCCTGAGCCACGGCAGGGAGGGCTGCGTGTACGGGGTGGACGGCTCCACGGTGAGACTCGGGGAGATCACCGAACCCTTCAACGGTCTGCTGAGCTCCACGCTGAGGGAGAAACCCAAGATCTTCTTCGTCCAAGCCTGCCAGGGCACCCTGGAGCAGCAGCCGGTGCCCATCGAGTCTGACGGCTCCTGGTCCCGCTCTGGCCCCACTGGGGACTCCCTCTGCTGTGACGCCAGGGTGCCCAGGGACTCTATTGCCTCGCACGCTGACTTCCTGATAGGCATGGCTACTGTACCCGACTTTGCCTCATACAGAGACAGGCAACAAGGTACCTGGTACATACAGTCGCTATGCCAAAACCTCGTCCAGTTGGTACCAAGGTGAGCACGCTGACATGGTTTTAACGGGCAGTACAGGACAGTGTGTTGTTACAGAATAAAGCATCGGTCTAAAGTAAACGTATATCTCTGTCTTTCTCTTCCTCTCTCTCTCTGTGACCAGAGGTGTGGACTTGGTGTCCATCCTGACCAAGGTGAATGATGATGTCAGCAGGAAGACAGATGTTTATGGTTCCAGGAAGCAGATGCCGCAGCCTGCTTTCTCTCTCAGGAAAGGGGTGTTTTTCCCCATTCCTGACCAACCCCCCCCCCCCCCCTTCAAACTGATCTGAAGAGTAATAGTTAGCTGGTGTTTTGGGTACACTTAAAACATTTAAAAAACTGTTATTTTCTGGCAGCAGGGATGCCGAAAAATATCTGTTGAGAAACAGAAAAGTACTGTAAGATTAAAAACATAAATAAATAATATATTACTGTATTTTTACCAGAAATTTCCCTATAATTCCATGAACTCTTTTACTTTTACCATATTTTAATTGTTAGAATAGAAAAAAGTTACACACTGATACTAATAGTAACAACCCTATTCACATTTCACCAGCAGACAGTGTAGGTAAGGTGTAGTCATTGGGGAAGAGAGGTGGGAGAAGGGGACATGGGACGATAGGACGTGTTTAACTGTATCATTAACAGTATTTTAATGTATTTGACAGTGATATATTGACATAACAAAATATATTTTGAGTAAAATTACAGAAAATGCGTCTACTTTTGTCATAAAAGAATACAATATTTTTACGATATTTTTTGTTAAATCGCTTGACACATTTCAATAAATATTTTATTGTTATTATTTTAATATGATTTCCTTGTCATTTTGAAATACAGGGGAAATATGTACATTATTAGTGGGGAAAAACTGAAAGGATTTTAAAACATTTTTACAGTGTGGCACATAAGACAAACACTAACCTCCCTGTTGTATTCCATCAGCATTGCACTTTCAAATTGGACAATTAGTTCACTTTATTTATAGTATATTTTTCAATATGAAATTGAAAGTGTTACACAAGTATTTTCTTTGCATTTGGATGGTTTACTGTACTTAAATAGAACAAAGAAAATATGCCAAATATTTTGATGTGCGTGTTGTATTGCTTTCACCGGCAACCAAAGAAAAATTTGTGCAATAAATACAATGAATACAACCAGAAATCGTGACTGGTGCCATTTTGTTTCAAACATATTTGTAATGCCACACACTTTAAAATTAAAGACATCATGTTTAACGCATGAAACTGACGGGGAAAGCAGTTCCCCAGACCAGGACCAGCAGCTCTACAGGGATCCTGGAGGAAGCTCCATCACTTGCTTCTGCCCGGGCCGGTGCACTCCAGGCCCTAGGTCAGACAGCTGACAGGTCTGCCGTGACACAGAGGGAAGACCGTGAGCAGGGTCAGATCAGAGAGGCCCAGAGCAGGGCTCCTGGAGGTTCCCAGGCTGAACGGAGAGCATCTCCGCACGCAGGCAGACTCACCACAGTGTCCAGCTGCTGCTGGGTTTGGTGAAGAGAGCTTCGCAGCAAGTTGATGGTTACATCCTTCTCAGTCAGCTCACTGCCTAGTGTCTGGGGAATGCCACAAACACTCCTTCAGTACAAAGGCAGATTTTCCCTCCAGATCAAAGTCAAATGTTATCTCACCACAGTGTCAGCTGACCTGTATCTCCTCCTCGCACTTGGCAATCTCAGCCTCAAATGTTTTTCTCTGTTGGTCTTTCTCCTGTTTACTTTTATCCAACAGCTCTTGTGCTGTTCAGATGGGAAGAACAAATATATGGCAAAACCTTACATTAAGGTTAGATTTACTACAATGTGACATAGCAATACCTATAGTAACAACATTGTGGTTACACAGGAACTGCTGTGTAGTTACACTGCTAAACTTGTTATGAAGGAGGTTGGGCTTTCTAGGAGTAAGTGGATGTTAACATTGATATTGTTTTGTACACATCTTTCAGTGAACCCTTTGAAACATTAACTTACACCCTCCCCCATACTGTGCCTTCTTACACTTTTGTAACAACCTATATAACACTAACACAAAATAACATACATTGCAATTCCTATTTACATGCAAGGATTTTACCACAGTCAGGCCTGGACTGGTAATCTGGCATACCGGGCAAATGCCCGGTGGGCCGACGCACTTGGGGCCGATATGATATTTAATATATATATAATGTTTTGTTTTTTTATAAACTTGGCCAACAACCGGCCCATAAAGTAGGGACAGCGGCCCATTGGTTCATTTTCCATACTGACACTGGGCTGGCCCAATCACATCTCTTAACAGGCTCCACCCCTCCCCCTCTGTTTCCTGTGTCAGATGCAGTGGCAGTAAAAGTCTAGAGGTTGATGCCTCAACATGTGCAAAAATAACCAACATGTTTAGTGCTGTAGCTTCAGTTTCTAAGCCTACAGTACCTGACATTTTGCAAAAACAGGTGAACATAGAACATGGAGGAGAGGTGACTGGCCATGGCACCTGTCAGCCAGAGGAGCAGGTGTCTGACCGACCAACCGACCAATTGTGGTGGGCCGGTCCGAGCAAAATTGCCAGGGCCATTTTTTTGTCCCAGTCCAGCCCTGACTATAGGTATTGCTATGTTGTTACAGGGTAGTTAATATAACCTTCAGGTATACACATTTAAGTATATATTTTTTTGAACCTGAGTCCTGACTTCTTTTCGAACTCTTATACAGTTAACGATCTCTCAAGGTCACAGCCTTCTAGAAGCGCACCGTTCCTCAGACACTCCCTCAGGTTCTCCTCCTGCTCCTCCTTCCAGATGCTCTCCTTCTTCACCCAGCTGCTCCTCATCTCCTCACAGATGCTCTCCTGGAGACGAGCGCAGCACAATCACAGCCACAACAACAATACAAAGACTTTCATTAACAACACAGAGGAGGGTGCTCCCCCTAACAAAGGTCAAGTGCTGCACAACACCCTGACAGGGATGCTGGGTACTGTAGGCTAGCAGAGGCTAATCACCCTGACAGGGATGCTGGGTACTGTAGGCTAGCAGAGGCTAATCACCCTGACAGGGATGCTGGGTACTGTAGGCTAGCAGAGGATAATCACCCTGACAGGGATGCTGGGTACTGTAGGCTAGCAGAGGATAATCACCCTGACAGGGATGCTGGGTACTGTAGGCTAGCAGAGGCTAATCACCCTGACAGGGATGCTGGGTACTGTAGGCTAGCAGAGGCTAATCACCCTGACAGGGATGCTGGGTACTGTAGGCTAGCAGAGGCTAATCACCCTGACAGGGATGCTGGGTACTGTAGGCTAGCAGAGGCTAATCACCCTGACAGGGATGCTGGGTACTGTAGGCTAGCAGAGGCTAATCACCCTGACAGGGATGCTGGGTACTGTAGGCTAGCAGAGGATAATCACCCTGACAGGGATGCTGGGTACTGTAGGCTAGCAGAGGCTAATCACCCTGACAGGGATGCTGGGTACTGTAGGCTAGCAGAGGCTAATCACCCTGACAGGGATGCTGGGTACTGTAGGCTAGCAGAGGCTAATCACCCTGACAGGGATGCTGGGTACTGTAGGCTAGCAGAGGCTAATCACCCTGACAGGGATGCTGGGTACTGTAGGCTAGCAGAGGATAATCACCGTGTCAGTGTGTGGTCCAGGACTTCGACCTGTGTTATTAACCAGAATGGACCAAGGTTTACCTCACCTTATACGTGCGGAAGGAGCTCTTGAGGAAGTCGTAATCTTTCTCCAGCAGAGCTATTAAAGTAAAAACAGGGTTAGAGTTCAGTCAGAGTAATTAAGGAGTGGCTCATTAGGAGATTGTGTCAAAGGCGTCCACCAACTGAAGGTCATTCTATCCCTGAATACTGTGTTTTATGTGTGTATTTTTGTGTGTGTGTGTATTTCTGTGTGTGTGTGTATTTCTGTGTGTGTGTCTCTGTGTGTTTCTGTGAGTGTGCTCACATGTGTGTGCGTCTTTCTATCTGTCTGTGTGTGTGTGTCTCTGTGTGTTTCTGTGAGTGTGCTCACATGTGTGTGCGTCTTTCTGTCTGTCTGTCTGTCTGTCTGTCTGTCTGTCTGTGTGTGTGTGTGCGGTGTGTGTGCGTCTGTTTGTCTGTGTGTGTGAGAGGCGTCACCATATCTCTCCTCTGCACAGAGCCGGTCGTCCTCTAGAGTCTTTGCATGGAGGGCCACCACAGCACTGGTCTCAGATCTGTGAACCTGCAAAAGCTGTCTGGAGGACCGAGAAGGTTTCAAACAACCTCCTCATCCGTCTAAGACAAAAACATTCTAAATAACTTTCTTAACTTACATTATAGAAGGTTTGTTTCATTCTGAATGAAACCTGAATTGAAACCTGTAATCATGGGAGACACCTACTCTATCTCGTGTTGCTGCTGTAGCCTCACTCTCTCCGCCCGCCTGTCAGCCTCACCCAGCAGCTGTCACACAGAGACTGGATGTTAGAAGGACCGGGCAGCGCTCAACCGCATAACTAAAGTGCGTGTGTGGCGTCAGGGTATCTGTGGTAGAGCATTTGACTGCAGCTCAAAGTTCGAATTTGCCGGTTCGAATTTCGCCCTGCTCTACATCGTTTCGGATAAAACGTCTGCTAAATGAACATATTGTGAATCGACGGATTGGCGCACCGCGCGGCAGCTGTGTTGATGCGATCGGCGTTCATCGTTCAGGAGAGCCGTCAACTTTCCCATCTGCTCCTGCATGTCCTGCACCACCGCCTGCCTGGAAAATACAAGGGCACTTAAAGAGTCCCGGCCAACTGGAATAGTCTAAAGTGATACATGTTGTGCATGTGATTATTCTACTCCTGTTAAAAAGGGGAGTCAGATGGCTGAGCGGTTAGGGAATTAGGCTAGGGCTAGTAATCAGAAGGTTGCCGGTTCGATTCCCGGCCGTGCAACTTGACATTGTATCCTTGGGCAAGGCACTTCACCCTACTTGCCTCGGGGGGAATGTCCCTGTACTCCATGTAAGTCTCTCTGGATAAGAGCGTCTGCTAAATGACTAAATGACTAAATGTAATGTAGATGTAAATTAGATAATTCCAAAATGGCCAGTAGGCCTACATGTCTGTGAATCCAATTAAAGTTTAGACTATATATTTTACCTGGACAAGATTAGGCCTATATAGGCCTACTAGATACTCACAATTCCATAGTTTTAGACAACAGTGAATAAAAAGGGCAGCGGTAAGAAGTGATCAGGTCTCTCTTGATTTAATTATGAGCTCATAGGCTACTCGTATACAGGAAACCTGAGTTCTAAATTCTGTGGAATCCATAGTAATCCCCTAGCAATACAGAATTTACAGTCTAAATAATTTAAAGTCATACATTGTTGATAAAACAATATGAAGATGTAAACTACTTCCCACGAAGTGTTTCAGGGAGTCAGGTGGCTGAGCGGTGAGGGAATCGGGCTAGTAATCCGAAGGTTGCCAGTTCGATTACCGGACGTTGTGTCCTTGGGCAAGGCACTTCACCCTACTTGCCTCATGGGAATGTCCCTGTACTTACTGTAAGTCGCTCTGGATAAGAGTGTCTGCTAAATGACTAAATGTTTTACTAAACCAGCAGATGGCAGTATGTCGGCATTAGGCCTACTGAATCCCATACAACTGGCGGAAATAAGCTCATGAACCTGTGAACTGGATGTTGATGTCATCACAGAGTCCCCCGTAGTTTATGTGCTTGTGTGGTGCACCTCAAAAAGTCTTACTTTTTGGCAATAAAAACATATCCCATATTTACAGCAAACCATGTCGCAAGAAGGATACCAGTCGACAGCAATAAGAACTACACTCAATAACAACACAAGGTCTGTCATCGCAGCCTACTATTAGGAGACCTGCTATTTTGCGCCATTATAACTGAGCGTTGCAATTACTTGTTTCCATCCATTTTTCAGAGGTTTTAGAATAGCCTACTAGTACTAATACTAATAACTATATCATGCACGCATCTGTCTAACTTGGCTCTAATTTGTTCGGTGATGATTTCGTGCAGCTTGGTTTCTCAACATTCACCGACACCACCGTGCCCTGGCAAAACTCCGATACAAATTCTGCACGAATACGGCACCAAAATTGGCAACATTCCCGTCTACACCATGGAGAAGGCGGAGGGGGAGGCTCATCAACCGAGTTTCGTCTTCAACGTCACTATAGGAGATGTATCCAGCACGGGTGAGTGAGGCAATGGAAAGCCAATGGTTTTCCCATTCAAAATTGCTGGAGGTAGTTTCCAAGTTCATGCAGACTTGCCTAAAGTTGTGGCACTGTTTGTCAGGTCAGGGTTCGAGCAAGAAAGCAGCCAAACACCAGGCGGCAGAGGCAGCCCTTAACTTACTGGAAATGGAGACTGGAGTCGCGTAAGTCCGCTATAACCAACTTCTGTGTCATTAAGCATAAGTGTTTATTTTTGTTGTTGTTTCTTTTGTTTTTATTGAGCATAAATAACAAATAACGCTCCTTCGTTAGATGAAGTCTCAAATAGCCTACAGACAATATTGTTATTGCTCCCGATAGACTGTGTTTTAATATTATTGGGCCTACCTTCCGTACCTTACAGCTAAACTTGAATGTAATATAGGCTACGACTTTGGAAGTAACGTCTACTACACACTGCTCTGTGTCATCCCCTCCTGCAGCAGTCTACACGTTTGTAACGGTGTGATAGCAGAGCCCTCTGACCAGCCCAACTCAGTAGGGATATTACAGGTGGGAGATCATGACCACACCAGGCCGTGTCTTTGCTTTCACGATACAAATGAAAATATTTGAAACAAAAATTTGTAGTAGGCCTACATTTTTGTTTTTCCTCAGTGCTTTCTAATGCCTGTTTCTGAGTTATTCGTGGTGGTTTGCAGGAGCTCGCGCTGCAGAAGGGCTGGAGGCTGCCAGAGTACACGGTCATGATGGAGGCAGGCCCTCCCCACAAGAGAGAATTCACTGTTACTTGTCGAATGGAGTCGCTCTCAGACACAGGTATGAACTTTGAGACATTTTGGATGTCTCAATGTTTGATGTAAGCATGAATGCTATTCTGGTCAGTCAGTCACGCGCGGCCCGTGTTCCCGCAGCGATGGGAAACTCAAAGAAGGCAGCTAAAAAAGCCGCGGCGGAGAAGATGGTGGCAAAGCTTCAAAGTCTGTCTGGTTGTCCCGAAATCACCTGGGTACGTTCCAGAACTTTCCCGCCGTTTGAAACTCCCCGCCTAACGACTCCCTCCCTCCGTTTACTTCATACACAATGAAAGTGTGTGTGTGTGTAATTGGTTCCAGACTCCGAAGCCCAACGTCCGGTTTGAGAACTTGCGAAACTCGTCAGCAGAGAAGATATCCCTGCTTGGAAGGAATCCCCTCAGCATCCCCAACACAGACTACATCCAGATGCTGCTGGAGCTGTCTGAAGAACAGGGCTTCCAGGTCACATACTTTGACATAGGTAAGAGGATCTGAGATCCTCCACGAGGAAGCGCTAGATCATGACTGTGATGCTGCAGCGTCAGTTTGGCCTCATTCATTATTAATAATGAATACATAATGAATTAGGTTAGGAGAGGTTTTAGATAGCAGGGTTATCTTCAGGCATCCATCTAATGTGTGTAGATTTACATTTGATTAATTTAGCAGACGCTTTTATCCAAAGCGATGTACTAATAGTGCGTATTGTATAGGCCCTTATCAGGGTTTTTCAACTACAATTTGAGAAGATAAGATTAACCAACACTTTATTAACCACCATGCATGAAATTGGGTGCATTTAAGTGATCCAGTCACACAAATTTCGTAAGTAGGAAAGCTCTGGACCATAGATATTTATCAGTGCTTTTGTAAGTAACCACCTACTACTGTCCATATTATGATTTGGGATACATGATTTGATATCAAATTGTCTCCTTTGATCAAATACAGTACATCGGCTTAGAACTTGAGGGGAGAATGAATGCATGCTTGTCTGTTACACTAATGATTTGTGATTACTATTCCTGTTCTTATCCGGCATGTTTGTGTGTGGTGTTTGCAGATGAGCTGACGGTGAACGGGCAGTACCAGTGCCTGGCAGAGCTGTCCACGTCCCCCGTCACCGTGTGCCACGGCACGGGCATCTCCTGCGGCAACGCCCACAACGACGCGGCTCACAGCGCGCTGCAGTACGTCAAGATCATGGCCTCCGCCAAGTGAGCCCGGCGTGGAGAGGAACAGCAGGTTCACACACACACACACACACACAAACCCACACACACACACACACACAACCCAGCTGAGGCACCATCTCACACCACACAGACGCTGCAAGTGGTCACATGATAGGAAAGGCAAGTGGTCACATGATAGGAAATGCAAGTGGTCACATGATAGGAAATGAAGGATCGTTGTTGGCAGCATTGTTCACAGATGTATTTTTCTATAACGGGACATCAAGCGTATAGCTCAAATAGTTTGACGTGTATTTATTTCTGCCTTCTGATGACATGCAGCTCTTAAAATAGGACCACCCCGATGTGTAGGCTTTTATTTAGATGGCAGACACAAAGGTTAAAGGTCAGACAGTAGAAAGGGAAACAGAAGGTTTAGGTCACAGGTGGGGGTGAATAATGATTGTCAGTTTTAGTTAGACGATAGTTAGCAGACCACCAGTCTCTATTTTTAATATATTTGGATTATTATACGGATATTAAATAGTATCTTTTAAGACCAGCGCACAAGAGAGGAGTAAAATGTGAAATAAAGAACAATACAGTCATGTGTATAAACACTTTATATACACACATTTTATTTCACCTTGGTTTTTATTTGACGTGTACTCTGAGTCTGTCTGTTTAATACACAAGTCCAAAACACCATTATATATGTACGCCTACATGGTGTATTTGTGCTTACAGTGTTTTGCGTTATGATGTGAGTGTGAAAGTGTCTTTTGAAGACTTATTTTTTCTTTACTGGGATGTTTTAAGTGATGCAGAGTTGTACAGTTTGTGTGAATAGTGCATAATTCCCCTGAACAATACTAAAATGTATGGCTACTGCCTGCCGATGTTTTTATACACCAGACTGTCCCCATTGACAATATCACGGAGACACCAGCTCAATCTACGCTGTCATTATGAGAAATAAGCGGAAAAAAGTTATTTCTGCTATTCATGTATTATTTAATGTTTAAATGAAATGTCGGCTAACATATGTATGATGATAAGCTTCCTTGCGTGTTTGAATGTTTGGATAAGGTTTTGTTTTATGCACTGAGTGGTCTGAAATGTCATGCAGATACTGGGCTCACCTAGTATTCCATCCTCTCTTAACCCTTGTGTTATCTTCGGGTCATTCTGACCCATCAGTCATTGCGACCCACTGTCGTATTGCGACAAATTTACCTCATACAAAAACAAAGTGAAGCATTTTCTTTTAACTGTCGGGCTGTCTCAGACCCCCCACATTGCAATGGTTAAAAGAAAATTATTTTTATTTGTTTTTGTATTGGGTGAAATTGGGTAAACACAACGATGGTTCGTTGTGAACCTTTGGGTCATGTGACCCGAAGGCAGCACGAGGGTTAAATTAAGTGACATATTTAAGAACAGTGGTCCTTGCACAGTACAGCAACACAACCTCCTATATGTACAGAACGGCTGTTCTATATGTGGCAGTACTATACTGCCAAATGAGTTAGCTTCAAGCAGGTTATATATAGATATATTCTATAGATATATTGCTGTGTCGGTATGCGATGTTGTCTGTGCCCCAGTTAGTCTAGGCGCCTCCGGCTCTCGTCCCAGTCTGGGAGAACAGTAGCTGTTGACGATTCGCTGCTCGTGAAGAACACCAGGGATGAGGAAGGTTCAGTTTGGAAATGTCATCAATCCAGCCAATGATGGGGTCATCGCTTTTCCTCTGACATCCTTACGTAGAGCCGTGTTGAGACCTCGACCAGGGGTCCTTGTCGTCTTGCATTGCAAGACCTTTAAAAAAAAAGAAAGATTCACTGATAAACGTAGGAGCCGGACGTAGGAGCCGGACGTAGGAGCCGTGGTTTTCCGCCATCTGTTGGACGTGAGGGAAGTCTGCGGGAAGTGTTCCTCAAGTCCAATGCTGTGGTGTTAATCACACTGGAATAAAGGCATTCATTAAATCATTCAAAAATGAGTTTTATGGTTTTATTAGAACAAGCACTATGTAGGCCTAGCAGCAGTGTACAGTGTTCATGGAGAGATATGTACTTATACAATTGCACTTTAGAGGGTACTCATCGTGGAATGGATTTTTAAAGAACTCTGCTGAAAGGGCGAAGTGGTACACATCAGTCCGAAACATAAAAGATAAAAGTCCAATTGAGAAAACAAAAACCTTTCGTAAGGCATTTGCAACATTCATTGTCAGGCTATGTCCTTTAAACATGCAGATATAACAACAGACTATCCAAGATGATCTAAACAGTCTCTGTCCTACTGTGACGAAACAAAGCAACATGAAATCTCAGGTTTATTTATTTTTCTCTGGTCGCTCTTGGACAACGTTTAATTTATTCATCAGTTACACGACAGACATTTGTGTTAACATTAATAGAATGTCATTGTCTGTCCAATCAAAGAGGAGAAATGTGGATACGTCACAAACCAGACCAAACCATCGGAACCTTGCCGTCGGAAACGTATCATCACAAGTTAGCAGGCATGCTTGCAACAAGGTGTCTTTACCCTCATCAGTTTCGGAGTGCTGTCTTTACTAAATGTAATCATTGGAAAATGCTAAAAACACCTTTTCTGCCTGCAAATAGAACAAATGTAACATGTTGTATCTGAAGTGTAAAGGGCATGGAGTTTCTAGTCAGTGTTGGTAAGTTAATAAATGTGTTAAGGCACAGCAAGCTGAATTGAAGCTGATAAACATGTAGGCTACAGTAGTCATGAGGGAGTGAACTGAATGAAACTGACACATTCTGTAAATAAAATAAACATATACTTCTTTTTGGTTATAATGTATGTTCCTATGTTAGCACTGCAGGCAAAGTAAACCATTCTCCCCTTTTTCTTTCTTACATGACAAGACAAAACCATTGAAGGAAACATCCAAATGTGTGATTTAGTTTAAATTCTTGCTCAGTAATTTCATGGTAATCTCACACATTGAAAGTCATTGTGTATTTTCTTACACAAAGTGAGACATCAAATATTTATCCTAAAGGCCAAATCATTTGAAATAATGACGACTGTATTGTACTTTTTCAAAGACCCACATCATGGTAGTGAACCCACAGCAGTATGGAACATGTTTTGTAAAACATTCCTTTCAGTATTTACTAAGGACCTAACCTACGTAGTAATTACACAATCAAAATAAAAGAATATCTTTGGCTTCAACATCCTGTGTTAAAGAACTTGCCGATACAGTAAGCTGGGACATTCAACAAAAAGAAAATTAACTTGGGGGCCCTTTTCCATAGCAGGCTGGTATCCGCCCCCCCTCACCCCCCTCCCCTGCCCCCGGGTGACTCCTGTATGTAGGTGGAGCAGACAGTAGGGGTCTCTAGAGGTCTACAACCTGTATGTAGGTGGAGCAGACAGTAGGGGTCTCTAGAGGTCTACAACCTCCTCGTTGTGTAAGCGGGAGGGAGCTGAGAGCAGGGGGGGTCATGTGACTCAGACTAGAGGACGCTCTGACCTCTACGCTCAGCGGAGGGTTCACACCCCCACCCCCCGCTGCACGGCCTCCTGGGAAGTAGCGTGACCGGTGACGCTCTAGGACCGGTGACGCTCTAGGACCGGACTCGCGTGAAGGGGGTGAGTTTGTAGAAGACGTGACGGGCTTCCCCACTATATATGGAGTGCATGACAGCCACGCAGCCACAGTGGGTGAAAACACACAGCCTGACCAGTGACAAGGTTTATAATTAGCCCGGACCAGCCAGCAACGGGGGGCCCCAGGGTCACTGATCCTGGGAGGAATGTCTCCACAGCCAGAGAGGGGGGGGGGGGGGGGGACACGTCACACATCCATATACTAACACTGGAAGTACACATTCAGCCACACACAGTAAATAAACCAGGGGAAATCACAGAGAAGTGGTACTTGACATGACGTGGGAGCCAGGTGTGGTGGAGCTGGCATGTGGGTAGCAGTGTTGTCCATACAGTACAGTACATATAGTCACAACAATGGTGCTGATGGGGGTGTTTAGTGTGCAGGGACCAGGTTGTTGTTGTTTTGCAATGTCACGTGTCCCTCCTAACAGGTCTTCACCCCCTTTGGAGGTTGACCTAAGGAAATCTTTTCGAGACTTTCTGAACAACGCTAGTGAGAGAAGACTTTTCAACTTTACACAACGTTGTGTCCCAGGAGAGAACAGCAACGATGCATTTTTAAACAAAATCAAAGAAGGGAAAAATCTATATAAATAATATCTGCCAATTCTCACGAATACCTTTTTTTTGTGTGTAAATTCTGTCATGTTGAAGATATTTTACAAAAATATCTATTTTTTTCTACAACAAATGAGGTGTATATAGTTAATATGGCATAGACATGCCAATCAAAGCTGCACTATAAACATGCATTTTACATACAGTAGGTAATCAAAAGTCCTAATTCAAACACTAGTTTCAACTAAACCGCTTTCAGAAATCAAGTGGTGTTCACTAAAAGCTTCCAAATGTGTTGGTGTGGATAGGCGACTTTTTAAGGCAAGGACATAATCGGAAGTCAATACGGCTTAGGATAGATCTACGTGGTAAAATTGTTGCCCTGACAACCCGGCTTCTGCAAGCAAAATGAAGGTGAACCAAGGAAAAGTCTGTTGATGTCGTCTGTACGTTGTCAGAATATCAGAAACATCAACTCGTCTCTGGTGCCACTGTCCCTTAGTAACCGTGCGTGCCACCACCTTGTCACTGAGACGTTTAGTTTTTTTTAAAACCTCATTGTGCATAGGTAACAGCCTCTCTGTCTGCGACGGTGATATGGTGAGCGGAGCAATTCCTCTGCTACCAGAGTTGAAGGTTCTCCATGTTGATGAAGCCTGGGTTTTTACGGAGCTCCCAGTACGTGTTGTTGGAAACCCATCTCTCTCTCTGGTTGGCATCAACCACTTTCCTAGGACACAGGAGACAGGATATCAAGATACGCTGCTAAATACTATACGGTGCCATGATATTCCTGAAGACAAAAAAAAACCTTCCATAGTTGAAAGGGATATGGTTAACTCTGCCTGGCTAACAGTCTGCGTCTGGGTGCTGCGCTCACTTGAAGAAGCGTGGCTGGTGTTTGATTTCGCCCTCCTCCAGATACTTCCTCCTGGTCCTCTGAAGATCTTCGATGCGCTGCTTTTCAGACGCCGCCAGCTCCACGTTCCCCTCCTCCAAGTGCCTGATCGAGGAAAGAGGAAAGAGGATGAAGCCGTCAGATCAGATCATGAGATGAATCCGCTCCCTGTAAGAAGGTCCTGTACAGTGGTCTTCAACCCTGGTCCTCAGGGCCCACTACCTTGTACATTCCAGATGTTTACCTGCTCCAAAACACCTGAATCAAATGAACGGGTCGTTATCAATCTCTTCAGAGGCCTGACAACGACCGTTCATCTGAATCAGGTGTGTTGAAGCAGGGAAACACCTAGAACGTACAGTACAGTGGAGCCCCGAGGACCAGGGTGGAAGACCTCTGTCCTTGGGAGGGAGGTGACACTTCCAGCTCCTTCCTGCAGTGGGAGCCAGCAGCCAAACCATACGCCCACGTTGTCAGGCTATTGCACCACCCCCCCCCCCCCCCCAGCTCTCTATTGGTTGTCGGAGTGGGGGTGGGGGCCGTACCTTTGATCAGGTCTGAAGCGGGCGTCCGTCAGAGGCAGGACGTCTTTCATCTCGGGGCAAAGCTCGTTGAGCTCGATGGCGAACCTGGTGAAGCCGTAGTACAGCTCGTAGTCTGTGGGCATGGACCCTGGAACAGCACACAGTCTGGGGTGAGGCAGTGACAGGCACACATCGCTGTCCACAAAGATCGTGTTGACCGGTGACCGGAGAGAGAGAGAGAGAGAGAGAGAGAGAGAGAGAGAGAGAGAGAGAGAGAGAGAGAGAGAGAGAGAGAGAGAGAGAGAGAGAGAGAGAGAGAGAGAGAGGGGGAACACCTGCCACAAAGGGGCCAAGGCCGGATTCGAAGCCAGGCCACCGCGGTAAGGGCTCTGCCTACGTGGTACTTTACTGTGGCGTCCTGAATGGTGCACTTTAACAGTGGCGCACTCCATCAAAAATATCTCTGCTCAAATACAGAATCACTAACAGCACAACGTGGTCCAGGAATGTGGTCCAGACTAGACCCAGCTCCTCACTAACAGACCCAGCTCCTCACTAACAGGCCCAGCTCCTCACTAACAGACCCAACTCCTCACTAACAGGACCAGCTCCTCACTAACAGACCCAGCTCCTCACTAACAGACCCAGCTCCTCACTAACAGGCCCAGCTCCTCACTAACAGACCCAGCTCCTCACTAACAGGACCAGCTCCTCACTAACAGACCCAGCTCCTCACTAACAGACCCAGCTCCTCACTAACAGTACCAGCTCCTCACTAACAGGACCAGCTCCTCACTAACAGGACCAGCTCCTCACTAACAGACCCAGCTCCTCACTAACAGACCCAGCTCCTCACTAACAGGACCAGCTCCTCACTAACAGGCCCAGCTCCTCACTAACAGACCCAGCTCCTCACTAACAGGCCCAGCTCCTCACTAACAGGCCCAGCTCCTCACTAACAGGACCAGCTCCTCACTAACAGACCCAGCTCCTCACTAACAGACCCAGCTCCTCACTAACAGACCCAGCTCCTCACTAACAGACCCAGCTCCTCACTAACAGACCCAGCTCCTCACTAACAGACCCAGCTCCTCACTAACAGGACCAGCTCCTCACTAACAGACCCAGCTCCTCACTAACAGGCCCAGCTCCTCACTAACAGGCCCAGCTCCTCACTAACAGGTCGTCAGGTAGAGACACTTGGTGTGGCTCGGGCCGCCTGCTCACCTGGCCTCCACACACATTTAGCCGAGGGCGGGACTCCGCAGTAGAGCCCCTCGTGCCATTTGCCAAACAGTCGATGGACCACCTTCCCTTCCTGGTCCATCACGAAGCCCTGGACCTCGTTCACGTTGGAGCTCCAGTAATTTCCCTGAAAGGATCAAGTTAAAAAAACAAAACAGGTTGGTTTAGGTGCAGTTCAATGGGCGTACACGAAGCCCTTTTTGACATTGCTTGTAAGAAGGGCTAAACTGTAAAAATGTCACTTGATTTGAAAAGCACTTTGGATATGACCCCTCACATCAGCCGTTTTGAGTTTTTTTAGTCACACAAATGTCATTTAGACTCGGTTGTTCTTTCACGGTGCTGATGTCCGACCTTGACGAAGGTGAGCTTGCAGATGCAGGCACTGCCCCGGGTGTTTCTGATGGTGATCTCCCCGTAGTGTTCGATCCACCGCCTGCCGCTCAAGATGTTGTGCACGCAGGTGGTGACCTTGTTCCACTCGTAGTGGTCGCCGAAACTGGAGGAGACGAGAAGCAGCGGTTAAAACAGCAGTCGGGATTGGCTGTCGCGATGGCGGCTGATGACGGGCGTCAGCATCGGCTCGGACGCGCTCACCGCGCCTCGTAATCACACGGAGCGTCAAAGTCGTAAACGGGATTGTGGGTAACGCGCGCTCACCTTTCCCATGTCCGAGCAGGAAGAGATCATAATCTGTGTGCTTACTCAGCAGGGGCCCCGCACCCCCAGCTCCTCCATATCTCCATCTGCCCAGCTCGCTCCTTAAAGAGGACAGATATGGAGCACGCCCCCCACCCCCCCACCCCCCCACACCCACACTCCTCCACCCCCTCCTCCACCCCTGGTCCTGTCAAGGACGTCTCCACAGGATGGGGGCTCCTCCCAGCAGACCAGGGCCCAGCAGAAAGGGGGGTGGCTGCATGTCGTATATAGGCTAGGCTGCGGTAGTTGAGCTAGTCAAACACCTCATATTTATATTGATATATACTGTATTTCTTCGATTAAACGCTGCAGCGTTTATAACACAATGTTAATTTTTGGTGCGCCGTTTATTCGAGGGCGGCGTTTAATTAGAAAGAGAGATTTAGTGAATTGTAGCTGCAGTGCGACCATAGACAAACAAAGAATAGACAAGGAGGTCAAACACAAAGCCTAGTGTAAAATTGAAGCCGCGCGTTTAGTCGGGAGTACAAGTGCGAACCATTCACAACGCTTTTACAAAGACCCCACTTAAAATGCTTCATTGCTGGCATTGTGACAAATTAATTACGCAGCCAATTAGACTGTCGTGTCATTTGTATTTCAAACTGTATTGATTAAAACGCAGGTTTCAATTACTAGAAGAAATACAGTATAGAGAGAGATAGAGAGAGAGGGGGAGAGAGACTCTGTTAGAGAGTCAGAAGATAGAAAGAGACAGACGGGAAGGGAGAGAGAAAGAGAGTGAAAGAAGAGAGAGAGACAGAAAGAGAGCAGGAGAGTAAGAGAGACAGAGAGAGAGAGATCTACAGATCGATGTGGTCCTGATAAACCCAGTAGAGCTGCTTGGCCAGGGCAGCGAGACCTCGCCACCTCACCTGGGCAGCATGACGTTCACCGTCCCGATTGGCAGGATCTCCATCGACTTCCCCCAGAACTTGTTCTTCCATCTGACATCTGCCAAGAAAATCGACGACAGGAGACGGTAAAACCCCTAAATGAACTATCTGTACAGTTGTCAAGAACGATCGATTCACGCCGGCCCTCTTCGCTGGAACAATCCCAAGTCAAATACTCAATTTATTCATTTATTCATAAACATTTACATAACAAATGTGATTGATGGTTGCGGGCCAGCTGAAGTAATTGTCTGCTGTCCCCACTGTATTAAGGTGAAGGGCTGCCTACCTTGCCAGAAGGTGAAGTTCTTGGACTCACAGTGACAAGCTGAGATGGGTGGATGGTGGCTAACCTGAAAGATCAGATGACAGGAGTCTGGGTCACCTGAGACAGCCATGTGTACAGTGTATCACTCCAGCTCTGTGGCTGTCGTATAGGGTGACCACAGTTTAGCTACTCCTTTTAGTAAGGCTACACCTTGGGGCTTCATTAATGAACATGCTGTAGAGGTAAAACAGTGCAGGTCAGTTTGTGAGGCCATTACTTATGCAAACACGCACGTGCACGCGCACACACACACACACACACACACCAAGTGAGGTCCTACCTGTTCTGAGAACAAACACAGGCCCTTGTCTTCCCTGATACATTCGTACGTCTCTCCCAGTAAAGGGTTGAATGGCTTGCTTCCCGCGCGGTAGTATGTGGACGAATACCCAGACACTGCGAACGCAGCGACGATGACCTGCAGCAGAGGACAACACTGTCAACCAATCAGAGGAGAGGACGACACTGTCAACCAATCAGAGGAGAGGACGACACTGTCAACCGACCGGAGGAGAGGCGTTCAAAACACACCAAGCCACTCCCAACCTCCAACAAGCACCTTGAGAGTGAACCCAGCCGAATCCTATTTATTCCGCGTCACCGTGAAGAAAAACGCCATTAGACACAGGTTTACAACCCTCTGGCTACTGAAAAGTCATCAGCCATCATAATAGGCTTTTTAACGAGTATGCCTTATATATTAGTATGCAAATGGCGTTGCACTGAGAAATAAGGCTCATGAGAGATGGTATAGATAGAGAAGACTGACGTGCAAGCCCAGCTCCCAGCCTGGTCTCTGAAGATGTCACAACGTTTGATAGGAGACCGTTGGCTTGATATTGTCAGTGACATTTAACACATAAGGAAAAACCTACCGAAAAACGATCTTATCCAGACTGTGGAAAGTCTCTACAGCGCAAGGGCAGAGTGACCTGAGAGTTTGTGCTCAGGGTCTGAACTCTACTCTACTCGCGTCAGCTATCCTAGCTTCCCCCGGTGCAGTAAACCACTTCCTGTTGTGGAGGGGGGAGGGAGGAGGAGTGCTGATTGGCCGGGGGGCGTACCATGCGTTCGAAGGGGTCGTCGGTCTCTGCGGCCTTGTCCAGCAGCTCGCTGTACTCCAGCTCCTCGCACATGTGCTGCAGGGTGTTGAGCGGCTCGTTCAGCTCCACGGGCATGGACACCTTGGACAGGTCCTTGCCGATGTTGTTCCTCAGGATGTTCCACAGGTTGATGTTGCTGGTGTCCGGGGAGGGGGCGGGCAGGCAGGTGCGGCGCCCGTTACGGAAGGCACTGCTCGCAAAGTCTCCGTTGGCCACTGGGGGGAGGGTGAGAGAGCGTCACTGAGTCGGTCAGCCTAGCAGACACACAGCAGAGCGTCACTGAGTCGGGTCAGTCTAGCAGACACACAGCAGAGCGTCACTGAGTCGGTCAGCCTAGCAGACACACAGCAGAGCGTCACTGAGTCGGGTCAGTCTAGCAGACACACAGCAGAGCGTCACTGAGTCGGTCAGTCTAGCAGACACACAGCAGAGCGTCACTGAGTCGGGTCAGTCTAGCAGACACACAGCAGAGCCCCATCAAGCCCATGTAACTCGGGATCAAAGCGTTTGCTACATGAGTAGCAATGTGGAATGTAAAAGGCTGTCTGCTCTGCTCTTGGTGTTTTCTCATGACAAACCTGGGGCCTCATTGATAACCGTCGCGTACGCATAAAACGAGGCCTGAAAGAGCCGTGCGCCTCTGCCCAGGCAAAAGTTAGGATCTATCAAAACAAACTGGACAGGAGAATGTGCATCTGTGTGGAAAATCTGACTACAAACATTTTGGAGACAGGAAATTGGCGAGGCAAAGGGTGAGGCGGTGGTGAACTGAAGCCAGATTGTAGGAAGTGTTAATGTGAGAGTAATCACTGAGCGTGTAATGATGCCTCTCAGACAATTAACTTCACTTCATATCACACGTTACTTGTAGTATAGATCCATTTCATCATAAACATTTAAACAAGGAGGGTTTTTGGGTTGCATATAGGCTAACACAAATCTTGTTCCGGTCAATATTTCATCAGCGCTGATTGCTCTTCCCCGGAGAGCAGAGGAGCGGGCAGGGAACTGTGTGTCACTGACATTAGGGGGCAGTTGTGGTCTGTGTGCTACTGACATTAGGGGGCAGTTGTGGTCTGTGTGTCACTGACATTAGGGGGCAGTTGTGGTCTGTGTGCCATTGACATTAGGGGGCAGTTGTGGTCTGTGTGCTACTGACATTAGGGGCAGTTGTGGTCTGTGTGCTACTGACATTAGGGGGCAGTTGTGGTCTGTGTTCTACTGACATTAGGGGGCAGTTGTGGTCTGTGTGCTACTGACATTAGGGGCAGTTGTGGTCTGTGTTCTACTGACATTAGGGGGCAGTTGTGGTCTGTGTGCTACTGACATTAGGGGGCAGTTGTGGTCTGTGTTCTACTGACATTAGGGGGCAGTTGTGGTCTGTGTGTCACTGACATTAGGGGGCAGTTGTGGTCTGTGTGCTACTGACATTAGGGGGCAGTTGTGGTCTGTGTGCTACTGACATTAGGGGGCAGTTGTGGTCTGTGTGCTACTGACATTAGGGGCAGTTGTGGTCTGTGTGTCACTGACATTAGGGGGCAGTTGTGGTCTGTGTGCTACTGACATTAGGGGGCAGTTGTGGAGCGCAGTGAAGGTGCTGAAGTGCTAGGATGTGGCAGGTTTCAGGTCTGGCTTGCCTTCCCTCGATACTAATATAAATATACTGAGTCCTTTTCAGCTCAATCCTGTTAACTAGGCTACACTGAATAAGTTATTATCATCAGTAGTAGAAAGCCAAGATAACATCAAATAGCATAAAATAAATCACATAACAGTGTCAATCGTTTTCGCTAACATCTTCTAATACTGTGCATATATATCACCAAGAACGATTTTAGTTTTCATATTGTCTTTGGGTATGAACTCGCCACAGGGAACATGGATGTGCCCCATTTTCTGTGTCAGAAATTCCTTTTCATGTTTTTTGTTGCCACGATTCACCGTGATGAACCATTTATCAGCCGGCACCAATCTAACCAGAAACCTCCATGAGGCGCTTGGCCTCGAACATTTACGTTTGAATGTGGAGCGTGGAGAGGGCAGGTCGTGAAGCTATACCACATGCACACATTTCCAGGTCGGACTGCGACTTACAAGGGAACATTGCCTTCAGATGTGTGTGGGATTTATACATTTTCTGCTTTTGTACGCTTGTACACTTTTAGTGTACAAGTTTGGACCCTACACACGGTTTTCTAACTGAGGGCCCTGGTGTCGTGGCTGCTGTAGTACCAGTGCTGCCTGCAGGGGGCAGGAGACAGAATCTAAGTCTTCACTTTCACTGAGAGCTTTTAGTCCTGAGTGAAACTCCTGGCACAGAGGAGCCTTGCAAGGTCAAGCCTGCCCCACAGACCGACATGGCGCGTGTGTATGGCTGTGTGTGTGTGTGTGTGTGTGTATGGTCGTTTGTTTATATGGTCCTGTGTGTGAATATATGGTTGTGTGTGTGAGTGTATGCGACACCTGTATTGCATTAGCTCCCTGCTCGTGGGCAGGGGATTGGCTGCGGGGGGGGCAGAGAGGGGCGGGGCCTACTTTGTCTGGAGACGTTGTCGGTGACGCTGGCGTTGTCCTCGGAAATGTTGTCGCTCACGTCGCTGACGTATGACTCGTCGTCTGAGGCCTGCGACAGCAGGGACAGAGGGGCAGCGAGTCAGCGCACAACTTCACACACACACACACACGCACGTGCACATACACACACACACAGGAGCTGTGGTCAATAACAGAATGCTGCGGTCACCGATACACAGGGACGGGACACACACACTGCAGTTTGCCAGTGGCTAGCAAACTGCAGTCTGGCTATCTCTCCCTCTGCGGTAATCACAAGATGAGACACTGCAGCATTTCCATGCACTTTTATACAGAAGCATACGACCAAGCCAGTGGCCGTGCCAGAGAAGGCCCTATGATGGTGGCCGGGGGCAACAGAGCCTGTAACCACGCCCGCGGAGAAGAGCTCATCCCTGGCAACCCGGAGAAGTGATGAAGGACTTGCCCCCCACGCGAGGGAGGACGGCTGGGCCCCTGACAGAGGGATCAGGAGCCGGTGGAGCGGAGAGGCCCTCGGGGGGCCGCATGTCTTTGTTTCAGCTTCCTTATCTCCCAGGTTCACACTCCAGCTCCAGCTCAGCGAAGCCATCAGCGGTGCCTCATCCGAGCTCCCCTGACAAGTTCGACCTCCACCATCCCTTCTCAGAAGGCTCCCCCAAGGTCCTACGGCCCGCCCGCCCTCCCCCCCGCTTTCACGGCCCCTCACCTCGTTCTCCGAAGAGCTGGCGGACAGGAGCACTTCCTGGGCGTCGAAGAACTCCGACACGGACTCGGACATGGACAGTCGGCTCTCGTTGGACGCCTGTTGGGTTAGCGGGATGCCAATCTGCTCGCTGGCCTGCAGAACAAACCACGCCCACACACACAAAAACAAAACCAATAAAACGAGAACATTAGCATATCGGTCGAGGTTGATTTGGAGAGAGATTCAGATAGAGCTTGAAGCTGAGCCGGTAAATAAAGATCAATCTCTCCGAACCCACTAATGCCATTGTTCTTTCTCTCCCCTGTCCTGACTGAGGGCTTATCCTTCTCGGATTTTTCCATTACCCCTGATGTCCGGGTCTGGTCGTTTAAGCTAACCGGCCAAGACATACTGGAAACACAATCATTCTCTACGGATGGTGAATCGATGATGGGAATCGATCGACGCAGTTCCTGACCAGCGTTTTTCTGGTGCGCTACGGGTACGTCTGGCCTAGCTACGAGGCCACGCCCGTGGTCCACTCCCCCCACAGGCGAGCCGGGAGCTTTCAAAGGACCGTCACGGGGGCTTTCTGTCGCCACTGTCGCCGTGACAAACCCAGCCAGCGTCTCTGACACGGACCCAGCCAGTACCGGGGTGATAGTCCTAGAGTCGGTCGGGAGGAGGAGGACATAGAAGGGGCCTAGTTCCGGCGGAGGAAGAGGAAAGGGGTACCTCGTCGTGTGTGGAGATGATCTTCACGCTGCCCACCTGGTCAGACAGCACTGACTCGGAGTGGATGCGGCCGAGGCGGGTTCGGAGCTCCGCGTTTTGGGAGAGGGCCTGGAATCAGGAGCAGTGACAACCAGCAAGGTCATTAGTCTGCCGAGGAGATGGTGAAGGATGGGAGGCTCGATTGTTTACACCCGAACCCCCCCCTACACGACAGATGAACCCTCCCTCCCCCCCCCACACGACAGATGAACGCCCAGGCTACAAGAGCAGAAGGGAGACGGCAAAAATCGTCCGATACTGATACGCTCGCCTCAAGCAGGGCTGCAGGGCGTGGACACACACACTCAAACCCCCAATCTTGACCTACACTTTGAAGCAAACTTCCAATTAAGAACTGCAAGGATAATTCCGCTGACACACATTTCACAAAACGAATGTCAACTTTTCGGCACACTCCAATTAAATCATTGGGACGGAGAGATTGCCCCGAGGTGAGGAGATAATGGACTTCCCACGGTTAATATTCTCTCCAATTATGTCGCGGGAAAGATAACAGAGCCCTGTTTCGTCGTTTCTGATGGTGATGAAAGTGACGGGAATCAGCAGAGACCTCCGACGCCTCATTAGCTCCCCCGACACCGTGATAGAGGCAGTCATACTGATACTGACACTTCCTGGGAGAGGTGCAGCCTGGGTAATGTAGGAGAAGCGGTACCTGGGACAGAGACTTTCTGAGGGTGCTGATTTGGGATGCGGGAGCCGACTGCTCCTGGTCAGACAGGACTCGCTTGATCTTCTCCTTCTCTATAGCCACCGTGTTGAAGGCCGACTTCAGCAGAGAGTGAACTGCAGAGAGAACAGGAGAAGCCTTAGGCCAAACCTCGCGAACGATCGTTACATATGTAACTAGATAACACAAACAAAATGTACCGTATGTTTATATTCTGTACATACAGTACTTTGCAAAAGTCTGAGGCACCCAACATGTTTTACATAAATATTGTCTTAAATCTATCTTTTTAGTCTTCCGTATTTGTGCAGCAGTATAAAAGTGAAATGTTGAGAACATTTTTGTGGAGTCTTTTCATTTCATTACTTCTTAAAGCCTTTGTGCCTTACTTTTGTAATCATTTTAATTTGTGCCTGACTTTGGCACAGCACTACTGCATGTACACATAAGATGGCCTTAATCTCCACAAGCACGTGTTATTTTCAAGAGTAACTAACGGCAACCGTATAAACAAACGGTGACATGGGCTCGACCTGCGGCCGAGCGTGTTGCCTACCCTTCTGGGCGATGGTGCAGAAGTCCTCCTGGAGCTTGATGTAGTCGCTGGCGCCCTCCACGCTGTCCGGCAGGCGCGGGGCCGGAGGCTGGAAGTCCGCCAGCTCGGCACACAGGTTGGGGTTGGAGGAGTGGAGGCGGAGCGGGGACATGCTGGCGGACAGCGGGACCTGGGGGGAGCAGGGAGAGGGGGGAGAGAGACACCGGTTGTGAAGAGAGGCCGGCTGAACGCAGCGCCGGTCGCGGCGATGCTGTCGATCGACAAACCCTGATTCGATTGGCTCAGGCGCGCGCCGTCGGCGAGGACACACGCACGCGGGGACGTGTCCGCGATCGCACACGCTCGTTTAAATTGGTTACATGACCAGGTGTGCGGATTTAGAACGGACTGTTATTCAATCATGCAAAGTCATGTAGCTATATCTACACGACTTCATCCATTTGGAACATGAAGCGAAGACATTCCTCTCTCTCTCTCTCTCTCTCTCTCTCTCTCTCTCTCTCTCTCTCTCTCTCTCTCTCTCTCTCTCTCTCTCTCTCTCTCTCTCTCTCTCTCTCTCTCTCTCTCTCTCTCTCTCTCTCTCTCTCTCTCTCTCTCTCTCTCTCTCTCTCTCTCTCTCTCTCTCTCTCTCTCTCTCTCTCTCTCTCTCTCTCTCTCTCTCTCTCTCTCTCTCTCTCTCTCTCTCAGTTCCTTGACTGAAGATGACTCATTTATTTATTGCCAGTGCTTTTCCCGGAGGCCGAGCGGTGAGGATTGAGGAAGGTTCTAAGCTCCGGAGTCTTAACACAACAGCCCCCAGTGCTAGACAGGGATAGCTGTGACGGAAAAGGCATTTCCACTGTGCTCTGGGGGTTGTCTGTCTCTGGGACAGTTTAAAATAGCAGCGCCGGGTGATTTCACAGCATGACCAACCTTTTCCCGAAGCTTTCGATTGTCGAACGTTTGAACGCAGAGCGGGGGGGAAATATTTGGTGGGAGAAAATGGTGCAAATGCTACTTTGTTGCGATGCTACTTTGCAGACCAACTAAACCTGACAAAGCACACTGTGTCTACATCGACACCACGGTGAGAAGAAACTCCTGCTAAACGTTAGCAGCTAGAGTGTATCCCAGTAAGGGTTTAGGGAAGGGCTCTCCGGCCCTGTTTCTGGAGAGCCCGTCCTGTAGGTTTTTGCACCCAAACCCCAGTCGTAACTAACACGATTCCACTCATCAACCAGCTAATAAGAGAATAAGGTGGGCTGGGTTAGGTTAAGAAGGTAGCTGTCCAGGAACAGGGTAGAAGGCCCCTATTTTAAGGGTCTAAATGTATAAGTGGCATCGGAATGATTTCGTTCTGAAGTCACAAAGCAGACAATGTGTGTTAAGGTGTGTGACGGGGGGAGATGATGTACCTGAAGTTGCAATTTAGCATCTTTGCCGACACTCTTAGTTCTCCATCTTCTGCTCAAGCGCTTGTCTTTCTTTGATAAGTCTAAACAATTGCTCTACATGACACACACGGATGAGAACACCAATGAGAGATGGTTAATTAGATCAACATAAAGTTGCACCATCACCAAGCAACAGAGACAGGCAGCACACACACATTTAGAGTGATGGAATGAAAAAGGATCGGATTCTCATCCGCAGAACAGCCCAACATAATTACGTGTTAAAGAAAATGATATTTGAAGCTCAAGTGAAAATGGTAGTTGGGCTTTTTTAGTTTTAGGGTAAGTGGTGGTGCAGTCTAAAGGCACTTTGACGTTAGATATAGACCAACAGAAGCTCCTGAAACGAGAGCAAGGATGACTGATGGCTGTGTGTGTGTGTGTGTGTGTGTGTGTGTGAAGGCAGGGTCTGGGTTTAGATAGATCGGGCCTCACAGAGCAGAGACACCCCCCCCTCCATCATCGCCAAGGCAACAGAGGCCAGAGGGAAGCCCCTCCCCCATCCATCACCATGACGTAGTGTGAAACGAGCTGCTCTGAGACGCTGTTTGTGTGTGTGTGTGTACTGGTGTGTGTGTACTGGTGTGTGTACGTGTGTGTGTACTGGTGTGTGTGTACTGGTGTGTGTGTGTGTGTGTACTGGTGTGTGTGTACTGGTGTGTGTGTGTGTGTGTGTGTGGGTGTTACCTGCATGTCAGTGAAGTTGGGGGCAGACTGAGTTCTCTGAAGGATCTCCAGACTCTGCAGTAACCTGCTCAGCTCAATCAGGTTGGACTGGCATCGAGACAGCTCTGCAGAAACACACACACACACACACACACAGATACAGCATGAGGTAGGGATCTTTATGTTACAAAAATTGTAATTGTCTCCACCGGCAAAGGCTTGTTACAATAAGAGAAGCAGTCAGTCAGTGTTGTGTACATATGGTCAGTGTTGTGTACATATGGTCAGTGTTGTGTACATATGGTCAGTGTTGTGTACATATGGTCAGTGTTGTGTATGGTCAGTGAGTGTTGTGTGCATATGGTCAGTGTTGTGTGCATATGGTCAGTGTTGTGTGCATATGGTCAGTGTTGTGTGCATATGGTCAGTGTTGTGTGCATATGGTCAGTGTTGTGTGCATATGGTCAGTGTTGTGTATGGTCAGTGAGTGTGAGTGTTGCGGTGGTGGGTAGGGACTACAGGCCGCTCACCCTCAGCACACTTGTCCATCTCCTCAGACTCCTGCAGCCAGGCGGCCACCTTGCTCTGACCGTTACTGTAGGAGGCTGGCAGGGTGCTGCTGCTGCTGGGGGGCGCAGGCTGCCAGGGCAGGGTGCTGGGCTTGGCCTGCTGGGGGGCGGGGAGGGAGGGAGGAGGGCAGGGATGGGATGGGTAGTTAGAGCCACACATCTCAGCAGCTAGATGTTGTTTGCAGCCTCAGTCCCACCCCAGCCTCAAGCCCACCTCAGTGTGCCTGTCTGTCTGTCTGTCTGCCTGTCTGTCTTCCTGTCTGTCTGCCTGTCTGCCTGCCTGTCTGCCATCCTGCCTGCCTGCCTGCCTGTCTCTCTGCCATCCTGCCTGCCTGTCTGTCTCTCTGCCTGTCTGTCTCTCTGCCTGTCTGTCTCTCTGCCTGTCTCTCTGCTTGTCTGCCTGCCTGTCTCTCTGTCTGTCTGCCTGTCTCTCTGTCTGTCTGCCTGTCTCTCTGTCTCTCTGCGTGTCTGCCTGCCTGTCTCTCTGTCTCTCTGTCTGTCTGCCTGTCTCTCTGTCTGTCTGCCTGTCTCTCTGTCTGCCTGCCTGTCTCTCTGTCTCTCTGTCTGTCTGCCTGTCTCTCTGCCTGTCTCTCTGTCTGCCTGCCTGTCTCTCTGTCTGTCTGCCTGTCTCTCTGTCTGTCTGCCTGTCTCTCTGTCTGTCTGCCTGTCTCTCTGTCTGTCTCTCTGTCTGTCTGCCTGTCTCTCTGTCTGCCTGCCTGTCTCTCTGTCTGTCTGCCTGTCTCTCTGTCTGTCTGCCTGTCTCTCTGTCTGTCTGCCTGTCTCTCTGTCTGTCTGCCTGTCTCTCTGTCTCTCTGTCTGTCTGTCTGCCTGTCTCTCTGTCTCTCTGCCTGTCTCTCTGTCTCTCTCTCTGTCTGTCTGCCTGTCTCTCTGTCTGTCTGCCTGTCTCTCTGTCTGTCTGCCTGTCTCTCTGTCTGTCTGCCTGCCTGTCTCTCTGTCTGTCTGCCTGTCTCTCTGCCTGTCTCTCTGTCTGTCTGCCTGTCTCTCTGTCTGTCTGCCTGTCTCTCTGTCTGTCTGCCTGTCTCTCTGTCTGTCTGCCTGTCTCTCTGTCTGTCTGCCTGTCTCTCTGTCTCTCTGTCTGTCTGTCTGCCTGTCTCTCTGTCTCTCTGCCTGTCTCTCTGTCTCTCTCTCTGTCTGTCTGCCTGTCTCTCTGTCTGTCTGCCTGTCTCTCTGTCTGTCTGCCTGTCTCTCTGTCTGTCTGCCTGTCTCTCTGTCTGTCTGCCTGTCTCTCTGTCTCTCTGTCTGTCTGTCTCTCTCTCTGTCTGTCTGCCTGTCTCTCTGTCTGTCTGCCTGTCTCTCTGTCTGTCTGCCTGTCTCTCTGTCTCTCTGTCTGTCTGTCTCTCTCTCTGTCTGTCTGCCTGTCTCTCTGTCTGTCTGCCTGTCTCTCTGTCTCTCTGTCTGTCTGCCTGTCTCTCTGTCTGTCTGCCTGTCTCTCTGTCTGTCTGCCTGTCTCTCTGTCTGTCTGCCTGTCTCTCTGTCTGTCTGCCTGTCTCTGTCTCTCTGCGTGTCTGGGAGCTTCTCTCAGGAGGATTCCCACTAGCTGCATTATCACATCCAGACCCAGACCCACTCATTGACCACCAGTCACTAGCTGCATTATCACATCCAGACCCAGACCCACTCATTGACCACCAGTCACTAGCTGCATTATCACATCCAGACCCAGACCCACTCATTGACCACCAGTCACTAGCTGCATTATCACATCCAGACCCAGACCCACTCATTGACCACCAGTCACTAGCTGCATTATCACATCCAGACCCAGACCCACTCATTGACCACCAGTCACTAGCTGCATTATCACATCCAGACCCAGACCCACTCATTGACCACCAGTCACTAGCTGCATTATCACATCCAGACCCAGACCCACTCATTGACCACCAGTCACTAGCTGCATTATCACATCCAGACCCAGACCCACTCATTGACCACCAGTCACTAGCTGCATTATCACATCCAGACCCAGACCCACTCATTGACCACCAGTCACTAGCTGCATTATCACATCCAGACCCAGACCCACTCATTGACCACCAGTCACTAGCTGCATTATCACATCCAGACCCAGACCCACTCATTGACCACCAGTCACTAGCTGCATTATCACATCCAGACCCAGACCCACTCACTGACCACCAGTCACTAGCTGCATTATCACATCCAGACCCAGACCCACTCACTGACCACCAGTCACTAGCTGCATTATCACATCCAGACCCAGACCCACTCATTGACCACCAGTCACTAGCTGCATTATCACATCCAGACCCAGACCCACTCATTGACCACCAGTCACTAGCTGCATTATCACATCCAGACCCAGACCCACTCATTGACCACCAGTCACTAGCTGCATTATCACATCCAGACCCAGACCCACTCATTGACCACCAGTCACTAGCTGCATTATCACATCCAGACCCAGACCCACTCATTGACCACCAGTCACTAGCTGCATTATCACATCCAGACCCAGACCCACTCATTGACCACCAGTCACTAGCTGCATTATCACATCCAGACCCAGACCCACTCATTGACCACCAGTCACTAGCTGCATTATCACATCCAGACCCAGACCCACTCATTGACCACCAGTCACTAGCTGCATTATCACATCCAGACCCAGACCCACTCATTGACCACCAGTCACTAGCTGCATTATCACATCCAGACCCAGACCCACTCATTGACCACCAGTCACTAGCTGCATTATCACATCCAGACCCAGACCCACTCATTGACCACCAGTCACTAGCTGCATTATCACATCCAGACCCAGACCCACTCATTGACCACCAGTCACTAGCTGCATTATCACATCCAGACCCAGACCCACTCATTGACCACCAGTCACTAGCTGCATTATCACATCCAGACCCAGACCCACTCACTGACCACCAGTCACTAGCTGCATTATCACATCCAGACCCAGACCCACTCACTGACCACCAGTCACTAGCTGCATTATCACATCCAGACCCAGACCCACTCATTGACCACCAGTCACTAGCTGCATTATCACATCCAGACCCAGACCCACTCATTGACCACCAGTCACTAGCTGCATTATCACATCCAGACCCAGACCCACTCATTGACCACCAGTCACTAGCTGCATTATCACATCCAGACCCAGACCCACTCATTGACCACCAGTCACTAGCTGCATTATCACATCCAGACCCAGACCCACTCATTGACCACCAGTCACTAGCTGCATTATCACATCCAGACCCAGACCCACTCATTGACCACCAGTCACTAGCTGCATTATCACATCCAGACCCAGACCCACTCATTGACCACCAGTCACTAGCTGCATTATCACATCCAGACCCAGACCCACTCATTGACCACCAGTCACTAGCTGCATTATCACATCCAGACCCAGACCCACTCATTGACCACCAGTCACTAGCTGCATTATCACATCCAGACCCAGACCCACTCATTGACCACCAGTCACTAGCTGCATTATCACATCCAGACCCAGACCCACTCATTGACCACCAGTCACTAGCTGCATTATCACATCCAGACCCAGACCCACTCATTGACCACCAGTCACTGTCACCTGAACCATCTGGATTGAATTATCTCAGCAATCCACATAACAGCATTATGGTAGTAAATAACAAATGATCAAATTCATAGCAGACAGTAGTGTGATTAGAAACGCTGGCAGCCGAAGGCAGGGCATGTCAAATGTTGAGTGGAGGGAAGAATGACGTCTAAACAACTCTCGCCTCAGAATATGAAACTCTTTGTCAGTTCTTCCATTAAATCTGACATTTAGAATTTGAATGAAAAAAGCCTTTGAGGTTAAAATTGGCAATAACAGCACATAGAAAATTGAATTACAATCCATCTTAAAACCTTCCCAGCGGTCGTGCTGGAAACTAGCTTAGGACCAGCTTCTCTCTGTTACGCTGAGGTGTAGAGGGCCCCACCTTGACGTCCAGCCCAGCGCTGGGGGGGGCCTGGGGGGGCTCCTGGGGGGCCGGGGGGGGAGGGAACGTTCGGACGGTGGCATCTCTGGGGGAGCGGACAATCTCGTTCTGCCTGTACAGACGGTGGTGGCGCAGCTTGGCCACCCAGGCGTCAAAGATGTCAGGAGACTTAACCTGGAGGGGAGGGGGGAGGGGGAGGGGAGGGGAGGGGAGGGGGGAGGGGAGGGGAGGGGAGGGGAGGGGGGAGGAGGGTAGGGGACAGGAGAAGAGAGGGGGGCAGAGCAGAGGTGAGATGAGGAGAGGAGCGGGGAGGGGAAGAGAAGAGAAGGGAGGAAAAGAGAAGGGAGGGCAGATCAGACGAGAGGAGAAGGCAGGAGAGGGGAGGAGAGGGGAGGAGAGGGAAAAACAGGAGACATGAGGTGAGGCGAGGTCAGTATTGCCGCCTCAACATAACTCCTCCCCTCTGTCTGTGTCCGCCCCCTCCCCCTCCCTACCTTCAGATGGTAGATGTGTTCTTCTGTGTCCAGGTCGATGCGGCGGGCTCTCTTCTTAATGGACATGACAGAGAGGCCTACGTCGATGCTCCCATGCAGCTTGCCCTTCTGAATCTGAGACAGGGAGAAGCACCCGGTGAACAAGCGCTACGCTGGCCCAGCCTCCAACACACACCCTCCAACACACATCCTCCAACACACATCCTCCAACACACATCCTCCAACACACATCCTCCAACACACACCCTCCAACACACATCCTCCAACACACATCCTCCAACACACACCCTCCAACACACATCCTCCAACACACATCCTCCAACACACATCCTCCAACACACATCCTCCAACACACATCCTCCAACACACACCCTCCAACACACATCCTCCAACACACATCCTCCAACACACACCCTCCAACACACATCCTCCAACACACATCCTCCAACACACACCCTCCAACACACATCCTCCAACACACATCCTCCAACACACATCCTCCAACACACATCCTCCAACACACATCCTCCAACACACATCCTCCAACACACATCCTCCAACACACATCCTCCAACACACATCCTCCAACACACATCCTCCAACACACACCCTCCAACACACATCCTCCAACACACACCCTCCAACACACACCCTCCAACACACATCCTCCAACACACATCCTCCAACACACATCCTCCAACACACATCCTCCAACACACACCCTCCAACACACATCCTCCAACACACATCCTCCAACACACACCCTCCAACACACATCCTCCAACACACACCCTCCAACACACATCCTCCAACACACATCCTCCAACACACATCCTCCAACACACACCCTCCAACACACATCCTCCAACACACATCCTCCAACACACACCCTCCAACACACATCCTCCAACACACACCCTCCAACACACATCCTCCAACACACATCCTCCAACACACATCCTCCAACACACATCCTCCAACACACATCCTCCAACACACATCCTCCAACACACATCCTCCAACACACATCCTCCAACACACATCCTCCAACACACATCCTCCAACACACATCCTCCAACACACATCCTCCAACACACATCCTCCAACACACATCCTCCAACACACACCCTCCAACACACATCCTCCAACACACATCCTCCAACACACATCCTCCAACACACATCCTCCAACACACATCCTCCAACACACACCTCCAACACACATCCTCCAACACACATCCTCCAACACACATCCTCCAACACACATCCTCCAACACACATCCTCCAACACACATCCTCCAACACACATCCTCCAACACACACCCTCCAACACACATCCTCCAACACACATCCTCCAACACACATCCTCCAACACACATCCTCCAACACACATCCTCCAACACACATCCTCCAACACACATCCTCCAACACACATCCTCCAACACACATCCTCCAACACACACCCTCCAACACACATCCTCCAACACACATCCTCCAACACACATCCTCCAACACACACCCTCCAACACACATCCTCCAACACACACCCTCCAACACACATCCTCCAACACACATCCTCCAACACACATCCTCCAACACACACCCTCCAACACACACCCTCCAACACACACCCTCCAACACACATCCTCCAACACACATCCTCCAACACACATCCTCCAACACACATCCTCCAACACACATCCTCCAACACACATCCTCCAACACACATCCTCCAACACACATCCTCCAACACACACCCTCCAACACACATCCTCCAACACACACCCTCCAACACACACCCTCCAACACACACCCTCCAACACACATCCTCCAACACACATCCTCCAACACACATCCTCCAACACACATCCTCCAACACACATCCTCCAACACACATCCTCCAACACACACCCACCACACACCCTCACACACACATCTCCAACACACATCCTCCAACACACATCCTCCAACACACATCCTCCAACACACATCCTCCAACACACATCCTCCAACACACACACCCTCCACACACATCCTCCAACACACATCCTCCAACACACATCCTCCAACACACATCCTCCAACACACATCCTCCAACACACATCCTCCAACACACAACACCCTCCCACACACATCCTCCAACACACATCCTCCAACACACATCCTCCAACACACATCCTCCAACACACATCCTCCAACACACATCCTCCAACACACATCCTCCAACACACATCCTCCAACACACATCCTCCAACACACATCCTCCAACACACAGCCTCCAACACACATCCTCCAACACACATCCTCCAACACACATCCTCCAACACACATCCTCCAACACACATCCTCCAACACACATCCTCCAACACACACACCCTCCACACACAACCTCCAACACACACCCTCCAACACACACCCTCCACACACACACCCTCCAACACACACCCTCCACACACACACCCTCCACACACACCCTCCACACACAACCTCCACACACAACCTCCAACACACACCCTCCAACACACACCCTCCACACACACCCTCCACACACAACCTCCAACACACACACCCTCCACACACACCCTCCACACACACCCTCCACACACAACCTCCAACACAACACACCCTCCACACACACCCTCCACACACAACCTCCACACACAACCTCCAACACACACCCTCCAACACACACCCTCCACACACACCCTCCACACACAACCTCCAACACACACACCCTCCACACACACCCTCCACACACAACCTCCAACACACACCCTCCAACACACACCCTCCACACACACCCTCCACACACAACCTCCAACACACACCCTCCAACACACACCCTCCACACACACAACCTCCAACACACACCCTCCAACACACACCCTCCACACACACCCTCCAACACACATCCTCCACACAAAACCTCCACACACACCCTCCACACACACCCTCCAACACACATCCTCCACACACAACCTCCACACACACCCTCCACACACACCCTCCACACACACCCTCCAACACACATCCTCCACACACAACCTCCACACACAACCTCCACACACACCCTCCACACACACACCCTCCACACACACCCTCCACACACCCTCCACACACACCCTCCACACACCCTCCACACACCCTCCACACACACCCTCCACACACACCCTCCACACACCCTCCACACACACACCCTCCACACACCCTCCACATACACCCTCCACACACCCTCCACACACCCTCCACACACACCCTCCACACACCCTCCACACACCCTCCACACACACCCTCCACACACACACTCCACACACACCCTCCACACACCCTCCACACACACCCTCCACACACCCTCCACACACCCTCCACACACACCCTCCACACACACCCTCCACACACACCCTCCACACACACCCTCCACACACCCTCCACACACCCTCCACACACACCCTCCACACACCCTCCACACACACCCTCCACACACACCCTCCACACACACACTCCACACACACCCTCCACACACCCTCCACACACACCCTCCACACACCCTCCACACACACCCTCCACACACACCCTCCACACACACTCCACACACACCCTCCACACACACCCTCCACACACCCTCCACACACCCTCCACACACACCCTCCACACACCCTCCACACACACCCTCCACACACCCTCCACACACACCCTCCACACACACCCTCCACACACACTCCACACACACCCTCCACACATCCTCCACACACACCCTCCAACACACACTGCTGGCCTCAGCCACGATTGGGAGTAAGCAATGTGATAAACCAAAAATATCTAGAAATGTAAAAAATGCAATTGTTGCAGCACTGTACTGTGCACTTGAGATGTTAGGGGTTTTACTGTAGTTAAGATACTACTGTTATTGTTCACTGGTAGCTGAGATGTGGCGAGCAAATATAATCCGTTCCTTGACTGACCACCGAAAAACTGTTACTTATGATCCTTGATTTTCTGCTCTACTTACTTTATGCATTTGTACATTGCTAAATGAGTAACATGTTGATGTGAGCGGGACAGAGTTACATAAACTGAAGCCTTGTTTCATTCGCGCAACAAATCCTGACATCAGCAGCTGTTACGCAACACGGCCCCCCCCCCCGGGGGTCAGAGGTCAGGGTCGGCCAATGTGAAGGGAGGAGCCAGGCTTCGGCTCGTTAACGCAGACGCTGCACTTTCAGTCACACGTCTTGCCCATTTCCTGCGGGCCGACACAGCTAACCCTAACACAAAGAGGGCTGGCTGACTCACGTTTGTGCCCCCCTGTCCATGCCCCCCCCCCCCTGTCCATGCCCCCCCCCCTCTGTCCATGCCCCCCCCCACCCCCCACTCCAAGGCTTCTCGCCAGGCGTACTTACATCAATAGGAGACTTGGAGTATTTCAGGATGCCGTTGTCCAGGACAAAGAAGCGCTGTGGAAGCCAAAAACAGTAACTGCCCTGTTAATGAGCGCCGACTAAATCACCTGACTGATGGAGATTCCCCTTTGAAACGGTTTCACTGCCGAACGATTGATTCTTTTCCTGCCTCCCTCCAGCGTGGCATTCCTCCCTCCCTCCCTCCCGCCCTGCCGTCGTCTCCTACCTTGTGCCAGCCTTTCAGAGGCCACTTCCTCTTCTTCAGCATGTAGCCCTCGTGCTTCTCGGGCCTGGTGACGCTGCTCTGGCCGATCTTCAGCCCCTCGATGATCTCCCAGCTGTCCTCCTGGGGATGACAGCAGCACAGAGCGCCGTGTCAGGGCGGATCTGGCCACGGCACAGGCGGCCAGAGGACACAGAGAGCCGTGTCAGGGCGGATCTGGCCACGGCACAGGCGGCCAGAGGACACAGGCACGGAGGACGGCAGAGGCCGGCGCTGCACGCTGCCGCATGCTGCCGCATGCTGCTGCACGCTGCTGCATGCTGCCGTATGCTGCTGCATGCTGCCGTACGCTGCCGCATGCTGCTGCATGCTGCCGTATGCTGCTGCTTGCTGCCGTATGCTGCTGCATGCTGCCGTATGCTGCTGCTTGCTGCCGTATGCTGCTGCTTGCTGCCGTATGCTGCTGCTTGCTGCCGAATGCTGCTGCTTGCTGCCGTATGCTGCCGCATGCTGCTGCATGCTGCTGCATGTCAACAGGGAGCAGCACAGGACACAGGAGGAAGCAGGTTGGATGGAGGTACTACCACAGCGACAGTGCAGTCGTCAACACTGCACATCATGGACTCCTCCTCTCCTCTCCTCCTCTCCTCTTTTGTCCTCTCCTCCACTCCTCTCCTCTGGGGTCCGGTTCAAACCACTCTCAGCACTTCCACTGCGTTCGTAATTCTCTTTTTCTCCCTTACTCGGGTCTTCCTGTTTCTCTCTCTCTCCCCCCCTCTCTCTCTTTCTTTCTCTCTCTCTCTCCCCCTCTCTCTTTCTCTCTCTCTCTCCCACTCTCTCTCCCCCTCTCTCTTGCGCTCCCCCCCCCCTCTCTCTCTCTCTCTCTCTGTGTCTCTCTCTCTTTCTCTCTCTTGCGCTCCCTCTCTCCCTCTGTCTCTCTTTCTCTCACTTTCCACTCAGTGTCTGCAGATCCCAGGTCTGCTCTGCTCTGGAGGTGGGAGGGGGGGAAGTGAGGGGTGAGGGGTTCAGGTGGGGCCACGTGATGACATCACGCCTCCAGACTGCTCCGCCCCCTGGCGTACGGAGGCTGCCAGGGCCGGGCGGAGGGCCGGCTGCGGCCGGGAGGGACGTGGTGTTATGTTAACCAGATTATCTGCTTGCTAACAAGCTGACCCCCTGCAGGGCTGACAGCTCCGTGTGTGTATCTGTCTGTGTGTGTGTGTGGTTATGTCTGTGTGCGAGTGCAAGTGTGTGTGAGTATGCGTGTGTGTGGCCTGCCTTAGCCCCAGGGGATCAGTGAAGCTAGCGCCTGAGGGGATAAGGGGCGGTCCTTGCCACGCATCAACACCACAACCTCCAGCCCTGCCTCGCTGTCTCACACACCACAACAACACCAGCCAGCCGAACAGCTGCTGCCCTGGGTGGGGCAGGGACAGGGGGAGACACCAGACCAGGGGAGATGGACGCCTGGCCTGGCCTGGCCTGGCCTGGCCTGGCCTGGATGTGGAAGACCACGAAGGAGATCTCTGGTGTGGAGATGAGAGGAGCTTATAATAGGTCATCATCAGGCCTCCAGTGACCTGGCAGATCCCTCTGCTGAGAAACCCACTGTGACCCACTTAGAAGTAGGACACGGCTGCTATGCTCTGATCCACAGTGGAACTCACCTCCGCAAGAAATCACAAACACGACCATCCCCTTTCCCATTCGATGTGTATTTATTCGCATAATAATCCTTTTCAACAAAGTCCACTGAAACCTTGTAGATAGCATTCCGCCTGCTCAGTCCTGCACAGACGATGTGGTAACCTCAATCACCGAGGTTAATGACTTAACGAATCTAAGGAGTGTTTAACATGACTCTCACTTAACACTGCCTCCGGCAAAACTGGCTGTGTGGTGCCGGTTTAGCTCAAATCAAGTATCTGACTGTATCTGCAAACAGTAAGTGGCGCAGGTCTGCAGCCAATCACGAGCCGGTGGGGAGTTTTTCAAAGCGTGCCTGTGTGTTATGGGAAAGGTAATGAAGAGGGGTTGTGTCCGGTGAAAGTCATCAATCGATATCACGGTAAACAAAGGACTGCTCGCGCTGCAACCGAGGAAATCCAATTCACTTAAACCCCCCCCAACCACCACCCCCCCCCCCCCCCACCACCACCCACCCCCCCCCCACACATTCTGCTGTTAAGATCCCGGTGAAGATCAAAAAACAACCTTGCTTTGAGCGTCGGCCATTTAGCTCGAGGTGAACCCTGAATTCAATATCTGATTCTCTTAACGGCCTCCGGATTGACAGATGGACTCATTTTGAACCCTAAAAATAGCCTGGGCTATTGATATCTACCTACCTGCCCACTGACGGTGTAGCCAAGCTAATCTCTCCTGCGAAGACCGCTATCCTCCGCAGAGAGAACCGCCGTTGGAGTGGTACATTACACCGCTAATACCGCCATGAATCAAACCTTTACAGGTAAGGACTCCTTGACAAGGATAGAGGACAAACAAACCTTAGGAGCACTTTTAGGAAAATCTGAACTATAAATACCCCCAAACACACACACACACAGCAGGTGAAGGACTAGAACAATTCCAACGGCAGCTTGACTTGACATGCCTGTCTCTCCCTGTGTGACTGACCCACTTGAGCAGGACAGCCAGGGGCGACGCTACGCTGGCACACTCCCCGTCCCGCTGTGCGGGGGGGAGTGTGCAGCCCGCGCGTTCATCCCTGACTCTGACCAGCGCTGTTACGACGACGCACCTCCGATCCGTGACGCTTCCGCCCTGCTCTCGACGCGCACGATCTGCTCGGAGAAGGCCATTTCAAATGTAAATGTGGGCTGATTTGAGACTGCTGTCTGTGGCATATGAAAAGCCACTCGAGCACAATGCGACTGTTTGAGACGGTATCAGAATGACTTCCTGTCCAAAGAAAGGCTGAATAGATACATGACTAGAGGACAGAGGACAGAGGTCATGACTAGAGGACAGAGGACAGAGGTCATGACTAGAGGACAGAGGTCATGACTAGAGGACAGAGGTCATGACTAGAGGACAGAGGTCATGACTAGAGGACAGAGGACAGAGGTCATGACTAGAGGACAGAGGTCATGACTAGAGGACAGAGGTCATGACTAGAGGACAGAGGTCATGACTAGAGGACAGAGGTCATGCTTTCTGAGGGGCAAATTACAACTGCATGGAGGTCGAGGTGTTTTCAGTCCAAACCAGCTGTCATCTTCTACACTCAACAACCAGCTGTGACACACACAAACACTGACCAGCACCCCAGCACCAGGCATTAATAATCACACCCAGAGACCGTAACAAGGCTATGCACTGACCAGCACTATAGCACCAGGCATTAATAATCACACCCAGAGACCGTAACAAGGCTATGCTCTGACCAGCACTACAGCACCAGGCATTAATAATCACACCCAGAGAGACCGTAACAAGGCTATGCTCTGACCAGCACTACAGCACCAGGCATTAATAATCACACCCAGAGACCGTAACAAGGCTATGCTCTGACCAGCACTATAGCACCAGGCATTAATAATCACACCCAGAGACCGTAACAAGGCTATGCTCTGACCAGCACCCCAGCACCAGGCATTAATAATCACACCCAGAGACCGTAACAAGGCTATGCTCTGACCAGCACTATAGCACCAGGCATTAATAATCACACCCAGAGACCGTAACAAGGCTATGCTCTGACCAGCACTATAGCACCAGGCATTAATAATCACACCCAGAGAGACCGTAACAAGGCTATGCTCTGACCAGCACTATAGCACCAGGCATTAATAATCACACCCAGAGAGACCGTAACAAGGCTATGCTCTGACCAGCACCCCAGCACCAGGCATTAATAATCACACCCAGAGACCGTAACAAGGCTATGCTCTGACCAGCACCCCAGCACCAGGCATTAATAATCACACCCAGAGACCGTAACAAGGCTATGCTCTGACCAGCACTATAGCACCAGGCATTAATAATCACACCCAGAGAGACCGTAACAAGGCTATGCACTGACCAGCACTATAGCACCAGGCATTAATAATCACACCCAGAGAGACCGTAACAAGGCTATGCTCTGACCAGCACTACAGCACCAGGCATTAATAATCACACCCAGAGAGACCGTAACAAGGCTATGCTCTGACCAGCACCCCAGCACCAGGCATTAATAATCACACCCAGAGACCGTAACAAGGCTATGCTCTGACCAGCACTATAGCACCAGGCATTAATAATCACAGGTAGAGGAATTGTAACAAGGCTATGCTCTCAACACTAACCAGCATCCCAGCACCAGGCATTAATGATCACACCCAGAGACCGTAACAAGGCTATGCTCTGACCAGCACTACAGCAACACCAGGCATTAATAATCACACCTGGAGAGACTGAAACAAGGCTATGCTCTCAACACTGACCGACACCACAAGGCATTCATTATCCCAGCCAGGGGGTTTGTAAGAAGGCAGCGATTGTCTGCAGTCCAGCTTGAACTGGCCATTATCAATGTGTGGCTCAGGGCACAGGCCTCACCACTGCCCCAGTTTAAACACAGCTCCTCCACGGCACCTGACCTACTGTAGCGCAGAGAGAGATTCCCAAAGAAAGGCCAGGAGGAGCCCAGGCGTCTGTTTGGGTTGTTCCTCCTCTCTGGGATGAGGGCAACAGATGGCAGCTTCTACTTTGACCTCAAACACAACCAGACAGACATGCAGGCCAGTGGGCAGGCCCTCAGATGGACCTCCCATTAGAGGTGAGCCTCTTCTAGAAGCTGTGCTGTCCTCGCTCAGGGCTTCTGGGCCCTGGGAGAGAGAAAGCCCAATCTTTACAGGCTTGACTCCTTCACTAAGAGAAAGGGGTGGAGATTCATTCCTTTGTCGGCGCAGCCTTTCATCTGACATCAATGTGTTCCTCCTTTTCCCATAAAAACAGCCCCTATCTGATCCCAGCACCGGTGATAATCGCGTCATTGATTTCGCTGCTGTCATGAATCGTCGTTATCAAAGCCGCTGTTCCTTGATATGCAACTCAAACCTACAGTTACCCCCGCTATCTCTGCATGTAACCCCTTATCTCACCAACATGGCAGACAGACAGGTGCATCACCAAACACGTTAGGATTATCTTGAGATAGCGAGGCTCTGAATGTGCGTGTGTGTGTGTGTGCATTTGTGTGTGCATGCGTGGGTCTGTGTTTTTGGAGGGGGGGTGGGGGAGGGTTTAATCTCATACCGCTGGTGGTGTCTTAAATTGCACTTGTGAGGGTGTCCGGCGTGTTGGGAGCGCGTCAGCAAAACAGAAAGAACACGTGGAGGGGAGCTGGATCACATTAAGGCCTCGCCCACAAATAGCCCTCCGCCTGAACGCCAGCCCACAGAGGCCTTCTCCCTCCCTGCCTCCCTCCCTCCCTGCCTCCCTGCCTGCCTGCCTCCCTCCCTCCCTCCCTCCCTCCCTCCCTCCCTGCCTCCCTCCCTGTAACATGCACCGTAAACACACACTGTAACATGCACCGTAAACACACACTGTAACATACACCGTAAACACACACTGTAACATGCACCGTAAACACACACTGTAACATGCACCGTAAACACACACTGTAACATGCACCATAAACACACACTGTAACATGCACCGTAAACACACACACAGTAAAATGCACCACACACACCCAATATAACAAGCACCACAAACACACATACACATGCAGTAAACTGCACGCCATACACACACACATACAGAAACCACAACGGGCTAACCAACCCAGTGTTATCAAGCACAAGTAAAGACTCTTCCATGGTGTTGGTGACAGATAGCCAACTGCCAAACAGTGGGACTCGGCCACAGACCGCCCCAACCCCTCCACCCTGCCCCCAGCCCCACCCCCTCCCCCCAGCCCCACCCCCCAGCAGACCAACTCAAACAGCCTGGCCAAACCACAGCCCAATAACATCCTTAACGTAACAACGGCCCTTTCTAAGGACAGGCTGAGGCGAAATAAATCAACCAAACATCTGTTCTGGTTCTTTCCTCCTTCTGTAATCAGACTCATTTCATGAAGGTAGCAGAGGACTAGTTCTCCGATACAGCCTTGAGGTCAGAGAGAGGCCTGGCTGGGCAGAGGGCCGGGAGCAGGGAGAGAGAAACTTCTAGAAAGGGTTAACCCTGGAACTCGGCGGCGGCAGAGTATGTGTTCCATCCAAGCTCCATTTCCCCTCTATCTCCCAGCAGCAGTCCTCCTTAGAGAGCTAGCTAGCTCCCATGGTTACCAGAGTTAGGCGCCGACACACACACACACATTCACAAGCAGGCACGCACACACACACACACACAGGCACACTCAGGCAGACACACTCATGCACACACACTGCATACCAGAGTGTACTATATCTTCAGTGGCACACACACACACACTCTCACACACACTCTCACACACACACTGCATACCAGAGTGTACTACATGCTCAGTGGCACACACACACACACACTCTCTCACACACACACACTCTCACACACACACTGCATACCAGAGTGTACTACATGCTCAGTGGAGCACCCATGCTTCCTCAAGCCCGCGCCCTCTCTGCCTCTCAGCCCTCATGAATAATTCATCACCCGGAGCCAACGGAAAAGCCGTGATGTCATAGATTCCGAGCCAGTGTCCTGTTTCGCCATGGCGACGGCGATATGGTACATCTGAGGGCGGCAGAGGGACAGCTCGAAGCGTCCGAGACCAGAGACTCAGGTTTAAGACCCTCGTACTGGAAGCCGAGCTGAAATAGAGGTGTCTAATTCCCTGTTTACTGTCTCAGCTGTGCTAACGGCATGGGCCTATCACATCACTGGCCTGAACTCACAGCACCTCCACAATCCAAACTGTGACAACAGTGTGATCGTGACCTTACCAGCTCCATGCTGGATTTACCTGCTATAAATAGTTCTGTAAATAGCTTTCTTTTTGCCTGGGTCTGTTGACTGACTGTCTGACTGTCAGACTGTCTGTCTGTCTATCTATCTGTCTGCCTGTCCGTCTATCTGCCTGTCTGTCTGTCTATCTGTCTGCCTGTCTGGGTCTGTCAGCATGAGGTTTTCCCGGGAACCCTGAACGGAGTGAATAACTCCAGCAGAACCCTGTCCTCCACTGGTCTCAGACCAGCTGAACGGAGCGTAACACTGTGAGACTCTTACCCTCCTGTAGTACTCTCAGACCAGCTGAACGGAGCGTAACACTGTGAGACTCTTACCCTCCTGTAGTACTCTCAGACCAGCTGAACGGAGCGTAACACTGTGAGACTCTTACCCTCCTGTAGTACTCTCAGACCAGCTGAACGGAGCGTAACACTGTGAGACTCTTACCCTCCTGTAGTACTCTCAGACCAGCTGAACGGAGCGTAACACTGTGAGACTCTTACCCTCCTGTAGTACTCTCAGACCAGCTGAACGGAGCGTAACACTGTGAGACTCTTACCCTCCTGTAGTACTCTCAGACCAGCTGAACGGAGCGTAACACTGTGAGACTCTTACCCTCCTGTAGTACTCTCAGACCAGCTGAACGGAGCGTAACACTGTGAGACTCTTACCCTCCTGTAGTACTCTCAGACCAGCTGAACGGAGCGTAACACTGTGAGACTCTTACCCTCCTGTAGTACTCTCAGACCAGCTGAACGGAGCGTAACACTGTGAGACTCTTACCCTCCTGTAGTACTCTCAGACCAGCTGAACGGAGCGTAACACTGTGAGACTCTTACCCTCCTGTAGTACTCTCAGACCAGCTGAACGGAGCGTAACACTGTGAGACTCTTACCCTCCTGTAGTACTCTCAGACCAGCTGAACGGAGCGTAACACTGTGAGACTCTTACCCTCCTGTAGTACTCTCAGACCAGCTGAACGGAGCGTAACACTGTGAGACTCTTACCCTCCTGTAGTACTCTCAGACCAGTGCAGACCCCCCCCCCCCTTCCCCAGGGGAGGTTCTAGACCATTTCAACTGGGGAAGGGGGGGGGGGGGGCAAGCTGGGGCCAGTTGTGCTGTTAGAGGCGCCAGTTATATTAAACATTATTGTTGTCATGTAGTTTTCTTCACCGAATAGCAGGCATTAACAGGCAAAAAGACCATGTTTATAATTGTTCTGACTCTACATTTAAGGGGGCCACAAGGGGGTCCAAGCTTGTTGTCATAGGGGCACGGGCCCCCCCTGGCCCATCCACCCCCTACCCCCCCACCACCACCCCAGGCTTACCTGCCGGCTGTCCCTCTGGGAGGAGGAGGAGGACGACATGCTCTTGTGGGTGGGCGTGGAGGTCTTGTGGACGGGGGTGGAGCTTCTCTCCTCGGCGCTCATGGCCCGGCCCTGGGGGCCGCGCAGGTGGGGGCCCCGCTGGTGGGGGGCGGGGAGGTGGGACATGGCCCCCGCTTTCTGGTCCTCCCTCGGCAGCGCTAGGCCTGGCGGGCCAGGGGCATTCTCTTCCTCGCGCACGCACACGCACACACACGCTCTCACGGCGCTGCTCTCATCTGCAAGGAGGGGAAGAGAAACACACACACCGTCACCCTCTTCTCTCAAGCTCTCGCCTGTTGAGCCTACAGAACAGAGTTACAATTAACAAGCAAACAGCCCGTCATCACGCACTTGAAAAGAGGAATTGTTTTTGGCCTCACCCAAGTCTCTTAAACACCCTCCAACAGCCTAAATGTGCTCCCGGCCAGTCAGCAGCAATTCGATTGAGGGAGTATTTTTGGAATCGCAGATGATAGGTTTCAATTTTTGTATCAAGACATATTCCAGTCTGCATTACTGAAGAGGCCTTTCATTATGTTTACGACCAGGTTGTATCTAGTGACCGGTCTTGACCAATCATACTCCACTCAGCAGAGACTCGTGCTTAGTACAACGCCTGCCTCAAACACACACACTCCGAAACACACACACTCCCCAAACACACACACACTCCAAACACACACTCCGCTCATGTAATTGGCTCGCTGAGGCATGCTGGGATTTCTCTGTGACACATGCAGATGAGAATTACTCCAATTAACACTTCTCCTCCGCCCAGCCTTGTTTGAGATGCAGGCCTGCACTTTGGCCCACAGCCATGTGTCCAGATAGTTTATGGGCATAATCAGTGTCTGTGCTGCATGACATAGAACCCATCCCACCAGACTGCACTTGTTCCATAAACCCCTCCACATCTAATCACCATTATGATAATGACTGTAATTGGATAAGGATAGCGAATCAATACAGGACAGAGCGACTACGCCGGCTGAACCAAACACACAAACTAGGACGCCTTGGGCTAACTTGGAGGGGGTGAAAGGAAAGGAATGGACAGGGTTCGGGACTACTTTCAGCCAGGACGGATACTGTGGAGTTGTTCTCGACTGGAGCCTGTCAGAACGGTGGTTGCTGTGGCGTCTCCGGCTGAACGGTCGAGGTGCGTCGGGCGAGCCCCTCGTCAGTCCAGCCACGGCTGCTGACTCAGCGCGGGGGGAATGCCGAGTCACCGTGTGAGCTGTCACCACGCTCCGGCATCGATCCCTTCCTACTGTACACTGCCCAGTCAGAGAGGGAGAGAGGGAGAGAGAGAGAGAGAGAGAGAGAGAGAGAGAGAGAGAGAGAGAGAGAGAGAGAGAGAGAGAGGGGCAGGGAGAGGGAGAGAGAGTGAGGGGTGAGGGGAGAGGGAGAGAGGGAGAGAGAGTGAGAGGGGGGGAGAGGGAGAGAGAGTGAGGGGTGAGGGAGAGTGAGAGGGGGGGAGAGGGAGAGAGAGTGAGGGGTGAGGGTTGAGGGAGAGAGAGAGAGGGAGAGAGTGAAAAGGGGGAAAGAGGTGGGAGGTATATAGACATGGCAGGGGGGTCAGGGCAGGGGAGAGTTGAGAGAAGGTGAGAGAGAGACTGACAGAGCCCTGACCAGGTTAACTGAGCCCGGGGGACAAGAAGTGCATTTATCCACTTCAGTTTGTATTCCACAGCAGGAGAGAGATGTGGAGTTTCACCGTGAGCTGGATGAAACCACATGAATCATAGCCCTGCTAACCTGGGTCTGGGGTAGCTTAGTGGTTAGAGCATTTGACAGCAGCTCAACAAGTTCCAGGTTCAAATCTCCCCGTGGCGCAGGTCGCTTTGGATAAAAGCCGCCCCTAAATGAGTCCATCGTTCGAGAGTACATTCGAACTGCTGCTGGAGAGACAGATCACCTGCTTCTGCAGGTTCCCTGCTGATGTCAAGCAACATCTCACACGCTCCCAGAAGGTCTGATTAGTCTATAATAACCGCTGTCTATGAGGCAGTCACCCCCCCCCCTCTCTCCAGACTGCTGCTGTTCTTAGAGAACAGCTCATTCAGAAGCACCACTGGGCCAACAACAGGATGCATCTGCTGCGCTCTGCAAGAGCATGTGATCAGGAAGCAGCCGCGAGCATGTCCTCTCTCTGCAGCACCGCCGTCCGCACGCCAGCCCTCACATGACAGCATGGCGCGCGCCGCACCACGGAGGATTCTAGAATTCGCCATCTTTGAATTCACACGTAACCGGACACACATCTAGAAGGAACATCCGGCGCGTCATGACATTTACATTACATTTAGTCATTTAGCAGACGCTCTTATCCAGAGCGACTTACAGTGAGTACAGGGACATTCCCCCGAGGCAAGTAGGGTGAAGTGCCTTGCCCAAGGACACAACGTCAATTGGCATGACCGGGAATCGAACTGGCAACCTTTGGATTACTAGCCCGATTCCCTCACTGCTCAGCCATCTGACTCATGAGCCAGCGAGCCGCCACGCAACCAAGGACAACGCCCTTGGTACAGCAAGGCCCTCTTGGTTCCTGTTTGATGGTAGTAAGATAGTAATATCAGTGTCCTCTGAGAGACAGGGGATGGAAATGGCTTACCTCCAATCAGATCTAATGTGGTAGTAAGAGTATCCAGTTACAGTCTGGGCTGTAGGTTTGTGGGAATGGGACACTGATTTTTTAAATAACTGAGGATACGGCCTTTAAATATTATTTTCTTGGGGACACGTACCACCCCTGTATGTTGAAATCGACGCCCCTGGTTACAGTATCTGTTATTTATATCAATACACATACACATATAGTAAAACAGTGCAGTTACATAGGAACTGCTTGTGGTTACACTTCATTGTGGTTTTGCATGTAAGTTATTACGCAAATAAAACAGAAAAGGGAGGAGGGTTTGTTAAAGGATATGGGGTGTGGTTGAATATTGATGTTGTTTTGAAATTTCAATCTTCAACTGCGCCTTTACATCCAATTATCCCCCACACCACCCCCATACAGTGCCTTCTTACACTTTTGTAATAACCTATACTGCCAACACTATTATTCCTGCCAATACCATTTAATTACACATCAATGTACCTACAATGTTGTTACTATAGGTGTTGCTACGTACTGTATTTACACTGTAGTTCATGTAACCTTGACGTACAGTGTTGCTATGTAGTTGCATGGTAGTTAATGAAACCGTCATGTGAAGTGTTGCTGAATGTGCTATACGTGGCCAAGAGCACAACTCTATAAATAAGAACACGAACACATCCTGCGTTCCAGTGAGAGGACAAACACACACGTGTTCAGCTGCCAATCCCTGTGAAGATTGAGAGGCGGCGTGCCCCCATGCGATGCCAGTAAGCATGTTTGAGGATATCCTCCTTGGACTTGATTAGTCATGAGTTTAAGCTGCTAAATCCCCTCGCTGTAATTCTGGCCCCTTAGTCTGGTCACGCCAGCGCGCAGAGAGCCAGTGTGGAGCCACACGACACACGTAGCCCTCTGGACCCATCAGGACCGTGTAACGCTCGACTTTCTCTCTCAGGGCCGCGCGTGTAGAACAACCGAGATCTCAAGGTGTTTTTGACGGGGGTGGTGTTGTGAGTGGCCTTCTGTGGTTGGAATTTGAGTTTTCTCTTCCTCTACAGAGCAGCGCAAGGTCTACAGGGCTGCTGGTGTGTGTGTGTGTGTGTTTAGTGGAAGGAGGAAGTTTTGCGTGTGAATCAGTCTTAACTTTTGTGCCTTCCTTTACATGAGCATGTATCACATACAACCCAACCTTTTTAAGATGTCCATTTTATTAATAAATGTACAGTAAACAAACGCTCTGGTTGTGAGCGATATTGACTTGGTTTACGGCTTGACCATCCGTGCAAGTGGAGTACATGAGCCTGTGTTCTTCCCAACGCTGTTGAGAAGCTGTCCTCGACCCCAGAGCCGTGACAAAGACACTTGTTTTTGGCAGCTTGGTGACAGATTCCTTTGCTGAATTCCACTGCCGAGAGAAAATGTCCCAAATCTGACAACACTGCTGGCGATTCTTGGCCTCAAACACAGCGCTGTTTGTGCTTCACCATCTTGCCAGTCGGCACGAGAAAGCCATTTCCTAAACACCACATGACAGATGGTTTTATCATCTTGGTGGGAAACAGATAAGACTGGGATACTCTATAGCGCTCCAATAAATCAAACTCTTCAATACAAACTGATTGGAGGTGAGCGATTTCTTTCCTCTGCCTCGCTGAGGACACAATCAATGTGGAGATCCTATGGCTCTCTGCAGCTGTTTGGCTGATGTCGTCTTTTTACCCAACCTGCTCACCCAACAGGTCCATTATTAAAATGTGATCGTTAAAACTGCCTGACGGGACTGACAAATTACACAAGAAAGACAGCCAAGGACAAAGGAAACACGGATAAAGAATGAAAGATGCCGTGCTTTTAACGGTGTAGTGTTGTGCGCAGCCAAATGTCGATGTTTTGGTTTCAAAGGCCTATTCGGCGAGCAGGGAAAACGATTCGGTCAATACAGAGACTTCAAGACTGCCTCCCCTCAAACAACATCCTTTTTTTTAAGCCATCCACTACATCAAGGCCTCTAGGGTAGCCAATGTAATCAACAGAACAAGCCTTGTGCAGCAGCTATACTGAGGGAGAACGGACAGAGAGAGAGAGAGAGAGAGAGAGAGAGAGAGAGAGAGAGAGAGAGAGAGAGAGAGAGAGAGAGAGAGAGAGAGAGAGAGAGAGAGAGAGAGAGAGAGAGAGAGAGAGAGAGAGAGAGAGAGAGAGAGAGAGAGAGAGAGAGAGAGAGAGAGAGAGAGAGAGAGAGAGAGACTGGGAAGTTGTAAACAACTACAGTGTGTGATTATCGTTACAAGGCGGTGGACTGTTGACTGTGTCAACCACGTTAAGTACTATCTGTGACACCCGTGTAAGGTGTGGATGTGTCGCTGGCACAGGATTCATTACAACGTGAGAAATAAATGTGACTCGGAAAAAGAAGCGCACGCGTGTATATTTAGTCGTCTGTGTCGAGTCAGCTAGTGTCTGAGGGATGGCACCGACTGGAGCACAAGCACAGACAGTCATGAGTCTTCTTGTTTGGCCTGTTTGAATGTCCACTCAGCAAAGCCCTCCGGCACTCCCTGCCAACACACACACACACACACACACATACAGGTACGGATCAACACCCACACAACCAAGACTCGGGGACATCTCGCTCCCACAGTCTGATACGAGAATATCAGCGATTAACAACTTAAACCACTAATACAGACTGTTATTGCCTCGTGTGACCAGACAATTACTACTCAGGAATCCCTGTCCTTCAAACGATCCTTCTAGAAGGTGCTTAGTCTCCATATCCTGGAGTCTGGGCTGGAAGAACATGAGGAGGCGGTTGGTGGGACATTGAAAAGCTTAAGCTTGTCGCAGACACAAGGCCGCAGCCTCAAACCCTTCCGACCCCCTCGGGGACACTCAGCAGCAGGGCATTGTGGGTAGTCTCCATACTGTTTCAGGCAAGGACAACCAACCAGGGTTGAGCCTGCTGCTTGCCGCACCAAGATCAGTTCCATAAGAACACAAACACCCACTTCTCTCATCACAGACAGACAGAAAGCTGTTTCCTCGCCAAGGGACAAAACGATCGCTTCAGTCCCTTGGCTGGCACCCTTTGAATATACCGCAGAGCCTTTTCTGAGGTAAATTGACTTCCCTTCAAAGGGAACGACACAGCACCAGAGAGGTCAAAGTGATTTCCCTAACACTGGTCACTGGCACAAGTTTCAATGAGTAGGCATAATCTGAACAACATTTGCAAAATCGACGTTTTCATGATGATGTGCACAATGTTCTGTAATTTCAAAAAAATACCACAGTTCAACCGTGCTCAAATCATTTTGTAAACGTGCCCCCATATTACTGCAATGTACCTTTGACACACTTTATCAAGAGCAAGTTGATAAATGGATATGACTATAGGGCATTACTCAAGTAGTCTCTTCTGGGGTCTTCCCCAATACGACAGCAAGCTAAAAGCCGGTTGTGTAAGTACCCTCATAAAATGATAAGACAAGCAAAATGGTCCATCTCCTCCCCTCTAAACATGCCCTCTCAGCCCGATCACGCACACGAAACAAACTCAACATGATTTCACGCTCCAGCGAAACCACAGAATGTGAGAATCCCGAGTACGTTTCCCTGAACACAGGAGTCGGCCTGCTTAGAGATGTCCGACTAGCACAGTACTAAGCCACAGCAGTATGGGCAAGCGCATTTACTATAGGAAACATCGGCAATAATCAGTCCGTGGCACTAATCCGTGACACCATTAAAAGGTATCGAGAGTTCTTGCACAATTAAAGAGAATCTGATGAGGGCCATCTGGGCTGCCATCCGCTCTATGACACATCAAGGTTCATTAAACTGAACTCTGGAGACACTGAAGCCAGCCTGGAGACAAACGATGAACAGCAGAGTAAACACTAATGATCTGACAGTCAGCGATTGAAGGACTGCACAACACATGGTTGGTAATCCTTTCTAGAGAGGTTTGTCTACAACAGTCGAATGCATGTCAATCGCTGTCCTTGTCACTGGAACATCATTGGGGGATGTTAAAACGACTGTCTAGATTCAGTTGGGCGTATTTCGAGGAGAAAAAAAAACACATGCTCCGAAATTGTCTTCGGGGCTTTATCCAATCGACTGTCACGAGACATGAACTTTCCTCTTGAAAGTATTGAAGTTGAACCTCTCAACAGGAGTGTCTGCTAGCGAACAAGAGACAAGCGCTGTTCTGTTTGGAGCCTCCACGTGCTGATGAAGAGAAGAGGCCAGCCTCCCTGAGAGACGGTCACCTTCGCAGGCCTCCCTCACCATCACCACCGAAGACCCTGGATAACCGCAGGCCCTTGTCTCTCCCCCCTCAAGACGAGCCTAGCAGACGCAATCCCCCCGCCGTACCATTTCCCAAACAGCGCTTATCTACGATTCTGTGGACCGATGACGTTCTCCGTCAGCCTCGGCTGGAACCATTGGAGGAAACGTTTCCCATCGCCGTCCGATTTAGGAGCGGCTGAGAGCATCAGGATCGCCGCTCCATCCAAAATACCCCGTGGCTTCTGGGACGTGAAGCTGCTTAAAGTCATGGGCCAACCGACCACAGCACATCTTCCTGACACACAAAAGGGCAACAGGTCTGAACCCGCCTCTGTTCTGTTCTGTGATGGTGTGTGTTTACCCAGGGTCGAGTCTGGCCCCTTCTAATCAATATGTTCTAAACACGAAACCCCTTCAATGGCAGTATCAGTCCCTCTCTGCAACGGTTCCAGATGTTCCACACTGATATCGCTCGGCGTGACCACAAACATACAATACGACGTTTACATATCAGTTTCCCTTTCCCCAGCTGGGGGCAATCTATTTGTTTACGCTGGTTTTGACTACAGGTGCTTTGCAACGACATGTTGCGGCGTATCACGACACTATTGACCAGGGCGTCTATCCTCCCAAGTACCTGTACTGATCCATCTCTCACATGCATAATGAACACGGCCCAACAACCCTGACTCATGTATCTGGTTCATATTACTAGACACCAACATGGGGACGTTGTCCCTGTCTAGGGACAGCTACTGTCTAACCCTATTAACAGGTATCAGTGCATACCGGTGGAGCCCAGCTTACGTGGGATATCGGCTGTCAGTACAACCTTGCGTTATTCTAGATCGGAAGCTCATATAATGCATACTCAGTTTTATATCAGAAAACTTTCAGCATGGTCAATTTTCTGTGCAATTCAACTTGTGTTAAAACATCACATTGATATACCGGCATTTAGCTGATATAACCCAGGTATAACTGCTAATAGGGGGAAGCTAAAATGCTCTGCGGAGACAGTAGTGCCACAAATCCTGAGTCATGGGTGCAATTTCTCATTAACTCCTAGACCATTTGAGGATTTTAAGGAAAAGCTGGCCTCAATGTGTCTCTTCCAGACAATTCCAGGGATGACATCCGTGAACCAGCTCACAGAGGATCTAGTGATTCTCTATGAAACAAGGAGACCTCCAGCCTACCCTGTCAAGCCTGGAACTCAGTCTGAAACTCACCCTGATGGACCTGCTCCAGAACGACAATGTCCGTGTGCATTTCCCAACATCCTGCTCCCAAGTTTCTTGATCAATAAAGTTATTTGGTTATCTCAAAATAAATTTGCCTCCTCGCATTTTCAAAGTGTGACCTTCAGTTATAAAACGTTGTAAAGTCAAACGGATCATCCTTGGGTGGGACGAAGAAGTTCTCGACAAAGCTGTAGGCCTCCTCCTATCACTGCTGGAGGATGAGGAGGAAGACAAGGATGCTGGTGTCGAATCGTCTTTGCGGTTATTATAACGGCCCTGACAAAGGTGGACGTCGCATTGTGAAAACGCTTAAATCTCATCAGCCAAATGAAGGCAATCAATAGAGGGAATAGTTGCAGCTGTAGAGACAGTGACGCAACTTATCCGCACAGGCGCTTGCGGTAATCACACAATCTTACCTAATAACAGCCATATGCTTCAACAGCCCGTTAAAATATATGATTTCGTAAGTGTCTGAACCTTTCAAATTATATTCATTTGGTAGGTAGAGGGCCATTTCAAAGCCTAAGCAAGCTGTCATCCATTTCTCAGGTAAGATGAGTCATAAAAGGATATGCTAATGTGGCTTTACCAGGTATGTATACAATCTTCAGGAAGAAAACACTCTGGGGTCAATTTACATAAGCATAGTAACGATGTGCATAAACACAATGGACCAACAATGGTTTGAATCGAAAGCCTTACCGCGGGCTCATTGTACCTTGTCTCAGCAATTCTTGGCGCAGGAAACAAATGATACGACTTCCCTACGCAATGAACAAAGATACCGGATTCCGTCTTCACAGACTGGTAATATTACATACGGCTCTCACTGACAGCCATTATCAAACAGCGAGCATGATGGAGGTAAGAACAGAAGCAAGGGAAAGTCAAAAAAGTGCTGTGTGTCCGTTTTCTTCTAGGATGCAGCTACTGATGCTGTTCATCGGCTCTCGGTCGCTCCTCCCTGCAGCAAGGATGACTTTGAGAGAGAAGAAAAGAGTGGACTGGATCACCGCCACAGATTGGACAGTGGCTATTCACAAAACAAGGCTATGGATTATTGAATAACATCTACAACGCTCAAGGAACAGAGATTTGGGGTAGGTCATTTATGTCATGGGCAGTGGTCACATATACAAAGGGCATGTTCCCCACAAAAGTTTCCTTCATAGTGTCATTTACTTTACTGGATGAATAAGGCTCAGTCTCAAGGGCAAGAGTCAATCTCAATCTTAAAAAATTGAAAAGCAGATAAACCAATAAATGAACCATTGGTGAAACCAGAAATACATACTGTATATTTTATACAATGCTTTAGAGGCCCTTTCAAGAGTAAGACTGCCATCTGGTGGCGAAACAAAACACGAATCAAGTAAAACATTCAAACTTCGACATTAGAAGACCCCACATGAAAAACTCACATGATCAAAGCAATAATCCTCTCAGGAAAAATAATTTTCTTAATAGAAACTGTTTAGGGCCTTAGTCTTTTGAGGTAGGCGTATTTAAGATGATTAAAAATGGAAGCCTTTCATATGGGTCTGGAATGATTTATATGCCATTAAGTGAGTGTTTCTTTTCTTAAAAGCTCTGACACTGAAGGTCACACAGTGATAGACTCTGTCGGTTACATCAGGTGTGGAACACACCCTAACTCCGATGGGTCATTTGCTGTAACCCTGAAGCAATACCTAGTGACTGGAACCTGGAGGCTGAACTGGCTCTCTCTGGAGTGAACCGGTTTAGAAATCCAGAGGCGGCAGGGAAAAGTCTGGGACTGATCACAGTCTTCATTACGGAAGTACTGACATTTTACAGTTAACATTCAGTGATTAGCAGAGGTACCCTTTCAAGTTTGTCGTAGTCTGTTCACATGTCCAGTCAGTGTGAATGTGGGGTCATATTTGGCAAGGTATCCACTCTGTCTCTGTTTTCAAGAGTGACCCAAAATTAGACCCCACTGACTCTTAACCCTGGCAACCCTTGCCCCCACACTAACCCTGTAGCCTTAATTCCGCTGTCCTAATGCTGACTACAGCTCGATCTCTAAAAAAAAAAAGTATATTCTAAATGTCTTGCTGATTGCTGATAATTATAGATTCGTTAGTAGAACTCTAATATATGTCAGTCCATCTGTGACATTCTTGCGTGTAAAAAGGGCTATACAAATACATTTTGATTTGATTTGTTTAACGATCATTTTTGGAAAAAAACATCGCGCCATTTTATGAAGGTGTTACATGGGCATGAGATACTATGCCTATACGGCATAACAAACCGTCTACTATAAATAACATCCAAGAGTCATCTCACCAATATGCAAATAATGTATTACGATGTTATAAAACGTTTACACAGTGCACGTTCTTTATTCTATGCAGTAAAATCAAACAGCGCCACCTTCTGTTTTAGTCTGTGTGCTTGCCACAAATTAGACTACATAGTCTTGTAATTTATCTCACAAATTGCAACACTGTCGGGTTCACTATGACGTTTTTCGTGGGATCAACCAAATCTTTTTGGGAATAAGGAAGTAGTGCATTAGCACTGTGCCCTCAGGAGACCGGAGAAGCCCTTTCATAACCACTCCCAGTGTACGAATGTTCCCTACACTTAAGTAATCGTACGCCTATGCTATGCCAACAAACTATGATAAAATACTACCATAAAATTATTTTCATACACTGGCTCGGTATATTAGCAACATTAAATCAATTTTATAAATGGTATATGCGCTACGTGACTTGATGCTGTAACTCCCTATTGGGTAATCTGCCCGTATTTAAAACAGCTGTTTGACAGGCTGTGACGGTGGTGATGACATAGACAGCATGTGACTAGAAGTGAGTAATTTTATTCACAGGACTCGCCATCTCGAAACCAAGAGCGTTTCCTTTTCAGGGACAGACACTACGGTCAAGGAGGTCGGAGGGAAAATACTATTAAACTCAAGATTTAAACTCAAAGGAGTACTATTGGCACATACAACCCAAGCAGGTGAGACTTTAAACATAGTTTAGTAGACTATTTTTTCCCCATTGTTACCCTTTCAAAGTTTTAGACACATTTGATTTAAAAGTTTGCCGGCTTAGTGAAACGTGGGCTTTTCATGAAGGTCGCTTATATAGGAGCTAGCTCTATGTAGCTCGCTAGCTAGCCGTTGAAGAAAGGTCTTCTTATATTCCCAAGAACATTCCTCTCCTTTTCCCCCTTTTATTTGCTTATAGTTATGTGTTTTAATTGTACATTTGTGCTCATAGTTCCTTATCGTTCAACTATACACCCATCACGAGAATGTTGGCACTGACAGGGTTAGCAAGCCTCACATGTTTCAAAGCCGGTAGGAGCCGGCTAACCAGTAGTAGCTAGCTTGTTAACTAGCTAATTTGGCGAATCCTTATTTTGTTACTCGTTAAAATGTAACTTGTATCGCTTTTAGGCAACTACGTTCTCATAAGTAACTTCGTAATTTAGTAATGGCAAGGTACCCAAGTTGTCTAGCTAAAAGGGACCTTGAGATTTTACGATGGGCTAAAAGCTAGCTAGCCCGGCCAGACCACTGCAGTTATTGCGCACCGTGTTCTCGGTGGCCCACGTGACATTCAGCTGGGAGGCAGACGAGGTAGACGTTACGAAATCAAGGAATACCTGGAAGATCTAGTCAGCAATGATCCCTATCTTATCTTGCCCGTTCAAAATGTGCTCAGATGGGGAAAGAGTTTTACAATTTAGCTTAGTGTGGGGAAATTCCAAGTAAGAGTTTGAAAAAGGTTGTCCAACTATTGCTCACCTTTCGTAACATTAACGTAGAATGCTATTGGACTAACGGGTGCATGTTTTGTTCTACAAGAGTCATGGGTGATATCAACAAAGGAAAGAAGGCGTTTGTCCAGAAGTGTGCCCAGTGTCATACTGTGGAGGATGGCGGAAAACACAAAGTGGGTCCAAACCTGTGGGGTCTGTTCGGCCGCAAGACCGGCCAGGCAGAAGGCTACTCCTACACAGACGCCAACAAAGCCAAAGGTACCTTTTGTGAACGCAGCCGTCCCACAATCTGTGGGGAACGCAGGAAAGCCAACTCTACGTCACGTTTCACGAACCTTAACCGTTTTTCACCTGACCAGGTATCGTCTGGGACACGAACACCCTGATGACATACTTGGAGAACCCCAAGAAGTACATTCCTGGAACCAAGATGATCTTTGCAGGGATCAAGAAGAAGGGCGAGAGGACAGACCTGGTGGCGTACCTGAAGTCTGCCACCTCGTAGACGCCACACCCTCCCAGTCCAGTGTATAGTCTTACCTACGCAGTGTGTGATGAGTGATCAGCTGTTCAGAACAGGCAATCGTACAGAGAACTAGGGTGATGTTCCCGAGCCTTTAACAGTTATGCCTTACGTCTGTTGTCGGAGTGAGATTAGTTGTGTTGACGTCTCGGTTCCTGAAGGGTCTTAGAAGGTTGTATGGATGAGCAGTGGACATATTTATCACAGCTGTATTTCCTTTTGTGTTTCTCTATTTTTATGGAAATGATGCAAATTCCCTGGTTTAACAGGTGCCTTTATATGATAAATTATTGAAACATGGACTATATGTATTGAGTAAAAGCTGTGTAGAATATTTTGTTTTTAATTGGAAAAACGAGGAAAAGCTGTAACTGGTTTGAATGCATGCATGTCTTACACATCTTGTCTTACACATGACATCAGGTCCATCTCGATCACAAGGGATTACTTGGCTCCAGACTGTGGTTGTCTGACCCAAATAGCCAATACCTCACTTACTGTATCTGCATGTCAAATGGAATATGTCTTAAATTAACATTTCAGTGGAATAAAACAAATTAACTAGTCATTTGTTCTGTGTTTCGTTGGTCAACCTCCATCATTAAACAGTAATACACATCTCATTTAGCAGACGCTCTTATCCAGAGCGCTCTTACATCAGAATCAGATTGGGTTTTATTTGCCATGAAAGTTTGCACAGACAAGGAATTTGCTTTGGCAGGAGGGTGCAAACATTAAACATATAGGAATCTAAAATTTAAATATGAGGACTAACTATACTAAGGGTACATAACTAGCAATGGAATTAGATTAAAATAAACTACAATAAAATAAATAGCATGATGAAACTACCTCACAGTATTTAAGAACTAGTTATCACTGTAATATAAGTCGACAATATTCTTAAATCCTAATTAGATTTGTGCCATGAGTTTGTGTGCCTGTTAGGCGCATGTTGTGACTGCAATCAAAATCAGGTTACACACAGATATAGAGGCGGATGTAGAAGGTCAATTTACACTTGTGTCAACATATCCTTTAAACGTCAACAGCTTTTTACAAACTGAGATATGCTACTGTATCCATTACAACTTGTTTAACGCAACCTACATCAGTGGTTCTTAACCCTGTCCTCAGGGAACCCCTGTCCTGCATGTTTTAGATGTTTCCCTGCTCCAACACACCTGATTCAAATAATAATAAATCTAGCTCTGTAGAAGCCTGGTAACAAGCATGCATTTGAATCAGGTGTGTTGGAGCCAAGAAACATCTAAAACATGCAGGACAGGGGTTCCCTGAGGACAGGGTTAAGAACCACTGCTCTACATGGTACACGTTCTCAAGAAGAACACATACTGAAAGTGTTCGAATCGAAGTTCACTAAATGCTGCAGTTTGCGGAGTGTGGCTCCCTCTAGTGGATGGAGTTTGCAGGCTTGGAACTGGAAGGAAACGGAAAGCAGGTGCATGTCAACAGATAATTAGGTCACAATTGACTAATAATCAAATCTAAATGTATTTGTATTGCCCTTTTTACACGCAACCATGCCACAGAGGGCTTCACATACGCCCATAGAACTGCCCCTCAACCAACCTAATCCCTCAAGGAAGACAAGGAAAAACTCCCAGAAAAAGTCACTGGAGGAGAAAAAATGGAAGAAACCTTGGGAGGAACAATTCAGTGAGGGATCCCCTCCTCCAGAGACGGTTGGTGAAAGAGAGGAGCAGAACACAGGCTTAACATAGTCATACAGCAGGGAAGTGTCAATGGGTTTTGAAACACTAAAATCCATCGTTCAACTTGGTAGATGTGGGAAGGGACCGGGAAACTCGCTGTTGCCCGTCATGGAGACTGGTTTCCGGTTGGCGACCAGGTCCAGCGTTGGCAGACCGACGACCAGGCAGGTGCTGACAGCTCAAACCCCCCACACCACTAATAAACTGAGCACATTTGTAAATGTGCAAGAAACCATAAACTTCACTATCAATTGTCTAAATGTAAGACCAAAAATGGGTTAAGTCTTGTGTTTTGGACCAATCCCAGAATATATAATATCCTCCAGTTCCATACATATTTCCACGTACAACCCTTAAACAAAAGAACAGTGTAGGGTTCCATTCAGAACCTTAATTGTTATCTTGGATCCTGGCATCTGTCTGAAGGGCTTTTCTATTATCATCAAACATCTTGAAACCGGTGGAACATAAGGCTACACTACTGCTCAGGACAGTAGTGTAGCCTACTGTACACCCCCACCCGCCACTTACGGTCTTCTTCTGACAACCGTCTGGTGGTCCCACCGCTCAAGACCGCCCGGTCCCAACCCAAGCTCTTCTCCTTTCTGGCCCCCCAAAGGTGGAATCAACTCCCCACCTCCATCAGGGACACTGACTGTCTCCCCACCTTCAAGAAAAGGCTCAAGACGCACTTGTTCCGGGAGTACAACGGCACTTAGGAATGATTGGCTGGACCTGATGTTAGTTTCCCCCAGGATCACAATGTCTCTTATTGAGAGACTTGTTGCTCTTGTTGGTTTGTTGTAACTGTCCTAAAATTATTGTACTCGCTGTGAAATATTTTATTGTTGCTTGCTTTTTCCACAGGTACACTCTTGCACTTTTGAGGTTCTTGCTGTTTAATTGTAACTTGTCTAACTACATGCTCTTATTGTTCTTCCCTTTGGGACTTAATTGGTTTCACATTGTATGCTTCATGTTTGGCTACCCGCAATGTTTGGGGCTATCTTGTTGTTATGATCAGTGACCTATGCACTTTGTAAAGCTCTCTCTTGGAAGTCGCTTTGGATAAAAGCGTCTGCTAAATGCACGTAATGTAATGTGACACCAGTAAAAGGCTGGAGGTTTCCCCCATGGATTTTATTTATGAACAGTTTAGTTGCTCTTGAAAACACTATTATCACACGCTCGTTCAGTTCCACCAGGGGCCACTGTTTGGCTATCACAATGTGAGGTAAGACTATCGCATCCATCCAGTAGCCTACTTGGGAAGCAACGGCAGCCGCCGGTCCAGGTCGCCACCTCCTATTATGATGGACATTTTCTCCGCTGTTAGGATGGTAGGTAGCTTAGTTACAATCACATAAAGCGGGAAACCCTTTAAAGAAGAGTTGCACGGTGGAGCCGATGACTTGAGAGTTCTTGAGAAGATTTTTTGAGTGATGCATTCGCATGACGAAGTCGACCGTGGAGTGTAGCCTAACCAACCGTTGCCAACGTCATTTGCGCACAAGATTCCCACATTGGTGATTCAGTAACAATGTCGCTTTCTGTCATATGAAGCGTGTGTCTATTCGCATTTTTGCATTTTGGTTCACAACACAGATGGAGTTATTGCTTTAGACTGCAAAGATGGTTTTGGACATATTGTCGCGCAAGATGCCTTCAGCCTTTTTCGCGTTGTGCGCTTCTTAACCCTTGTGTTATCTTCGGGTCATTCTGACCCATCAGTCATTGTGACCCACCGTCGTATTGCGACATCTTTACCGCATACAAAAACAAAGTGAAGCATTTTCTTTTAACCGTTGGGCTGTCTCAGACCCCCCACATTGCAAATGTTAAAAGAAAATTATTTTTATTTGTTTTTGTATTGGGTAAAATTGGGTAAACACAACGATGGTTCATTATGAACCTTTGGGTCATGTGACCCGAAGGCAGCACGAGGGTTAAGCAGAGCCAAGGTCAGTGTGGGGTGAGAGAATGGAGAGGAGGTGGGGGAGAGTAGGTATAATCAATACTTAGGTCACTCAATAGATGGAGCTAAACTTTGGATACGTTGCTTACACACATAAGCAACGTATCCAAAGTACACACATAATGCATTCATTTACAACATCTTTCAAATCACATGAATTATTTTCTCACTCAGACACAACCACCATCAAAACTTGATGTACCCATGTCAATCATTGGTTGAGACAAGTATGAAATGCCTCTAATACGTAATATTACAATAGTTACATTTGTGAATTGGACCAAACTGCAACAGAGTGTGCTAACCAACAGTCTGAGAAAATCCTTCTTGCTCAGACACACATTTTAAAGGAGTTTTTAAGGAGGGTGGGGGGGAGAGAGAAGATAGGGGCACAGGTCAAGGGAGAGAGGGGATCACACTAGACACACAGACAGTGTATATTCAAGTGGGTAATACTGTCATATTACTGGTCCTAAATGTAGTGTTTCCAGTGTTTACATTGTGTGTGTGTGTGTGTGTGTGTGTGTGTCTATAGGGCCACTGGGTCACCAACAAACACACAGCATGTCTTCTATCATCCTATATAAAACATCTTTATTTCTCTTTATTTAGTCACTAAGACACTATTTAGTTGATCACATTCAGTGGAACTGAGATCAAAGACAGGATTGTTGTTTGTCAACAATGAAAACAAAACAAACATTCTACACACAGCAATATTTACAAACACTCTGGGATATCAATCACAGCTGTATACAGTTCAATCTTCAATGACATCTATGTGAGCACAGTGTGTGAGAGTGTGTGTGGGCTATTCTACTTGACACAGGGACACTGAGGAGTCAGGCCAAACCCTGAACCCAGGATAGAGGGGCTCAGTGAATGTGCTGTGGAATGTGTGCAGGTGGGTCAGTGTGTCAGAGGAGACTGTGTAGAAGGACAGAGTGCCGGCCGGCCAGTCCAGATACACTCCTACTCTGTGGGAGCTGGGGGGGGGGGGCAGGTATGGCAGTTCTCTTATTATTGTGACAGGCAGCGTAACTGTTATCATCACACCTCAGACTCCAGGGGCCTGTTGCACAAAACTAGGATAAGGGATTAAGCCAGGATATCTTGGTGATCCTGGCTCAATTGATCCGTAATCCGGTTGCACTAAAGATGGATAGGGGGCAGGAGGATATGTTATGGTATAAATTACCATGGAGATTTATTCTGTGGAGCTAGCCTGCTCCAGACCAGGCTAAATTCCAGGATCTATTTAATCTCATCCCTAATGTCAGTCAGCAGTCACCACAAATGGAAACCAATAGTTATTTCACTGCTCACTATACATTGTTATCACATATAACTAGACCCACTGTCATTATTTAAACGTTTGTGATCATTAATTTCAATGATTTTGGATAAAAAATGATTTTTAGATGATGTTGCTATCATTAGATAATTTACAGTTTCCCATAGACTATAAGGCTATATATAAAATGATAGAATATTAGGGCCACAGAGGGGAAAAAAACACAAGTCATAATATTGTAACCAGTTGTTTTAAAGGAGGACAGTTGTTAAAATGACAGATGTGGGGCATTTCGTGAAATTGTACTTCAGTATGGTTTCATAAACAAAGACATGCTGATGTGCCAGAATATTAAGTATCACATTGTCATAAGTATCAAAACTGTAAAAACAATATGTAGCTTTTCTGCAGAAAGAACCAGCCTCATAAATTTATGACTTTATCCTTTTTCTTCAGTGTGGCCCTAGTACTCTGTCATATAAACAAAATACACATTCCATATGAATATAAAAACACAATGTGTAACATTATGTTCCTTTATTGAATAAGGACAAAACAAAGCAGGTAAACCATCAGCTCCTTTCGAAACTGAAGTCACAGTGACTCTACAAGATGGAAAGCACAGAATCCAAGCATATTATACAAAATGATACATACACATTCAAAGGTCTGTATATAACACACCCTGCATGTCTGCACAAATCCATACACATCAACTGAACAGACAAATGAATGGATGCAGTAGCCTCCCTGCAGCCTTGTATTACACACAGTATACCGCACAAACATCATAAGAGGCCAAATTCGTAAAAAAACGAACCCAAAAAAACCCAAATTCCTCTGCCACCGCAGGACATATTTAACCAAAATTGAAAGCACACATACTAACTAAAATAATTCAACACATATTGGTCCCTCAGCAGCCGACCACTGTCGTCATCAGGGAAGATTGCCGGATTGTCCCAGTCCATGGCTGGTGGCACTCTGGGGGCCCTCTCCTTCCTCAGGCAGGCCACATTGTGGAGGACAGCACAAGCCACAGTAATATCACATGCCCTAACAGGGCTGACCCTTAATTTGTGAAGGCAGTGAAAGCGTGCCTTCAGGAGGCCAAAGGTCATTTCAACTCTGGCCCTGGTCCTGGCATGGGCATGGTTGTAGGCCTGCTGTGCTTCCTGGGGGTCTGTGAAAGGTGTCAGGAGAAAAGGTTGGCAGCCATACCCCCTGTCTCCCAGCAACACACCAGAGAATTCACCTGTCAACACAAAATCTCATCATTACTACCTCATAAACACAGTGATATTCTTGACACAGCCATGATGGTTATAAATAGGGGTTGTGTGGCTTACCTTGTGATAGGCACTGATAGATTTCAGAGGCCCGAAAGAATCTGGAGTCATGGACTGAGCCAGGCCATTTTGCCACAACATTGCTGATCACACAGTCAGCATTGCAGACCATCTGAAATCATAAGATGAGGAATATTACACCAATCAATGCACATCACTGGCAATGCAGAGTGTTCGTCAATGGACAATATCAAAAAGTTATGTTCACCTGAACATTAATGCTGTGAAAGGATTTCCTATTCACAAAATCGGCCTCATGGGCACCTGAGGGGGCTTTTATCCTTATGTGTGTGCAGTCCACTGCACCAATGACATTGGGGAAACCTGTCACACAAAGTAATGAGTATCCTACTATGTGTTAACAGTTGTCCTGTAATTTGTAGATCCTCTTACCTGCAATCCTATAGAACTCCTCTTTGATGTCACAGAGTCTTCTGTGGCCAGGGAAGGAGATGAAGACATCTGCTAATGCTTTGATAGCCAGACACACACTCCTTATTGTGCGGCAAATTGTGGCCTTGTTCAGCTGTTCTGCATCCCCCACTGAGTACAGGAAGGCTCCACTAGCAAAAAAGCGCAAGGCCACACAAACCATTTGCTCCACACTCAGTGCATGGCTCCGTGCAGTGCGGTGCTTAATCCTGGGACCCAGTAGTCTGCATAGATACCTGATGCCATCTGCAGAAAACCTGTATCTTTCATATAGATGGTCATCAGCTGTGTCATCTTCTTGGAGCTGGGGGAGGAAAGAAAAATAATGATTAATACATTTGTGTTACAGTTAGCATACAGTGTACATTGAAGGCATATCTCACCTCCCTCTCAAGTTTTTTTATTTCAAGGTCCAGTTTCCTAATTGTCCTCTTTTTTATTTCGGACTCCAGTGCAAGATTTTCCATCTTTTTCTTCTTGTACTGAATGTCTATGTCTGCCAGTTCTATTTGGCGCCGGAGGTGGTTGCCATACAACTTTCTGATAGCTTGTGAGCTCTGTGAACACAATACAATTAGCGCAGTTGGAATTTGGCAGGATGTGGTGTCCTTTTATTAATACGCACTATGTTGCCAGGCTGGTTTTCCCACTGTATAGCATCTGGGTCCTGTAAAATAAATTAGATTTTTTTTTATTTTGATGAGGACTCCTCACCATTGTAGAGTAAATAGTACTTTCACAGTCTTAACATGATACCTCATGCCTTCTGGAATCCAGAGAGATGGTCTCCTCCCCATCATCGTCTCCATCATGTGCTGTTGCTGCTGCACTGGGGCCTTCACCCTATCACATTTAATCGGATTCATATTGAAGCTAGTAGACAAGACATGCCAGGCCTACAGTATGCCTTTGATGGAGTACTCACTGGATCAGCATCGTCTGGTGCTTGTGCTGGTGGCTCTAACAGGAACACAGTGCTGCCAGACACTGCAAGGCAATAGGTAAACCAAAGTCAGACAGTCCAAATTGATTCAATATGAATGTGGTTGTATCCCATGTAGAGATGGAAGGACATACCTTGAATGAAGCGGGTGGCATCTTGGGAGGAACCTATGCTCGTCTCTTTTCCCCCAGGGATCCCCTCTAAGACGGGCCTGCCTTTATTTAGCTCCAAGGCCATGTCCTCTGCTGGGGTAAGGTCAGCCTTTGGTGACCCACCACCCGTGCCTTGTCTGTGGGTATTCTTTTTCACTGCTAAAACAGTACAGACAATGTGTGAGCAGGCACCTTCTGGGTACAATATATGCTTGTGCTTTGTTAAATATTAGTCAGGGACCATACCATTCTGCAGAATGTTCTTGTATTTGATTTTGACCTGCTGCCATGTCCGTTTTGGCCCGTTCATGTTTAATCTACACACACACACACACACACATTTAATGGAGTCACACTGCAAAAAATTACTTGGTATTTTTGTCTTGTTTTCAGTAAAAATATCAAAAAATGTATCATAGCTTTATACAGTGTGATGGAGTTACTTTACACAATTTCACTCATATCTGCAGTGCATTTCAATTAAAAATTTAACCGTTTCATAATTACAGTACAACTGCATTTTTGGAGATGTGAATTAAATATTTGAATTGTAATTGTGATGTTTCAGCGGAGCGGTGAGTGTGTAATTGTGCACTACTTACGCATTCAGGCGGTCTGCAATACTTTGCCACGCTTTTTCTCTTTGCTTTATCACTGTGGCGGTGTTGCCTTTCTTCTTAATTATATCTTTTACCTCCTCGTATGCCTCCATGAGGATTTGTGCTTCCGACGGGGAAAAGTACGCGGCTCTAGTTGCCATGGTAAATCAGTTAATCTGTGATCTGTGGCGGGGTCTATTTGAGTGAGCCGTGAGCGCGCACCTATCCAGGATTGGTTTCACCTGGCTTAATGAATCCGTGTCTGCTCATCCTGGCTTGGTCTTTGTGCAACCAATTAAGCCTGGACGCACATGTTTTGGCTTCATTGAGCTCAGCTGAGTCATTTATCCCGGATGTCTTAATTCTACTTTTGTGCAACAGGCCCCAGGACTTGTTATTGTATCCAAGCCCACAGTCAGCACCCCCTCCTCTCCTGCTGATTCCTTTATATGTCACTGCTATAGAAACCCATCCTCCACTCCACTCTGCCTCCCAGTAACAGCGCCCAGACAGACCCTCTCTACACAGCACCTGTGGATAGCCCTCAAATCTCTCTGGGTGATCAGGATACGGCTGCTGCTCTCTCCCCCCTGTCACCTTTCTGTTCTCCTCAGACAGAGAGAGGTGTCTGTATGCTGTGTTTGGGTCCAGTGTGAGCTGATGAAGAAAGTGTTTTGTCCGTCTCTTCATAAACGGAGTGACTAAGTTCAGTTGAGTTCTGGATTTCTCTGAAGTATTATCAATCTGCAGATTGGGAGAGAAAACCAGACCTCTGACAATAAATGACCACACAACACCAGGCTTAGGTCTCAATCATGTCTCTCTCAGCTCTGAAAGCCGGAGGACCATCTTTTATAGAGCACAGGAATGTAAACATAGATAGTGACAGTCAGGCAGTAATGACGTTACAACAGTCTCAGAGGAAGAGAATCACAGCTCCCAACACATGACCACTCAGACTAGAGAGATCATAGTTGGCGCTCTCCTTGTAGTCATGACCAAGGACGTTTACCCAGTACTTTCTCCTGATCACGAACATCTATTAACCCTGACACATAGACACCATCTACTCTTATTAATAGCAAGCTTACATGAGAACATACTAACTAGTATCCAATGACTAGTTATATTGATTAGTGATTAGTGTAAGCACACAGGAAATCCCAATTTCTTCCACAGAGCTCACAGGCATCTGATGGGGGAGACCAAGAAACAATATATTACTGATTATCATCATTCACATTAGAACCTCTCTCTCTCTCCACCCTTCCTCTCTCCCTCTCTCTCCACCCTTCCTCTCTTTCTCTCTCTCTCTCTGAAGGGGGGGGGGGGGGTGGAGGAGGCAGGGGAGGGGGAGAGAGAAGAGAGATGAAAGGAGGACAGGTGATGAGAAGGGAGGGGAGGAGCGGAGGGGAGGAATGTAGTAGAGAGGAATGGAGGAGGCAGCGAGGGAAAGGGAGGAGATAAGGAAAGGAAATGAGAAAGGAAAGGTGGAGAGAGGAGGAGGAGAGAAGAGGACGGGGGGAGGAGAAGAGAGAAGAAACGAGGAGAATGGAGAAGAGCTGAGAAGCGACTGGAGCAGACACTGGGAGAGGGAGGGGAGAGCAAAGGTAAGGAGGGGGTGAAAGGTAGTGAGGAGGACAAGAGAAGAGGAGAAGAGGGGCAGTCGGGTGGAGGAGAGGGGAGGGAGGAGCAGGAAGGAAGAGATGAGAGAAAAGGAGAGGAGGACAAGAGGAGAGGGGATGAAAGGAGATGAGGAACTGGGAGATTAGAGAGGTGGAAGGGAGAGGGGAGTGGAGGAGGAGAAAAGAGGAGAGGGTAGGGCAGTGGAAAGGGAAGGGAGCGAGGGGTGAGAGGAAACACACCAGCTACTGGGAGGAAGAGAGGACAGAAGAACAGAGCAGGAGTAAAAGAGGAGAGGAGAGAGGAGGAGGAGAGGAGAGGGAGGAGGGGAGGGAGGATGGGAAGAGGAGAGGAGAGGGAGGAGAGGAGAGGAGGAGAGAGGGAGGAGAGGAGGAGAGAGGAGGGGAGAGGAGGAGCAGAGAGGAGGAAAGGAGAGGACAGGAGGACAGAGAAGGAGAGGAGGTCAATACAGGAGGAGAGGGGAGCGGGGGGAGAAGGGAGTGGAGGAGGAAGGAGGGGAGGAGAAGGAGGATAGGGGATGAAAGGAGGGGTGGAGGAGACAGGGGAGGAGAGTGGAGAAGGATAGGAGATGTGAGGGGAAGGGAGGGAGGAGGGGAGAAGGGAGGGGTGGGGAGAAGGGAGAAGGGAGAGGAGAAGGGAGGGCAGGGGAGGGGAAGAGAGGAGAGAGAAGGGAGGAGAGGGGATGAAAGGAGGGGTGGAGGAGACAGGGGATGGGAGTGGAGAAGATGAGATGAAAGGAGAAGAGAAGATATGTGAGGGGAAGGAAGGGAGGGGGAAAGGAAGGCAGGAGAGTTGGGGAGGGGAGGAGCAGAGAAGAGGAGAGGAAATAGGGGAGGGGAGAAGGGAGAGGTGTAGGAAAAAGGGGAGGGGGGAGGGGAGAAGGAAGGGCAGGGCAGGGGAAAGAGGAGGAGTGGAGAATAGGGCTGGGCGATATGGGTAAAAAATGATCACGATAGATATTTACAGTTAGGTCCATAAGTATTTGGACATTGACACAATTTTCATCATTTTGGCTCTGTATACCACCACAATGGATTTGAAATGAAACAATCAAGATGTGCTTTAAGTGCAGACTTTCAGCTTTAACGGTGTAGGAATTACAATACATTTTATATGTGGGCCCCCCCCTTTTTAAGGGACCAAAAGTAATTGGACAATTGGCTGCTCAGCTGTTCCATGGCCAGGTGTATGTTATTCCCTCATAAAGGGAGTTCTTTATTTCATTGACAAGGAGCAGATAAAAGGTCTAGAGTTCATTTCAAGTATGGTATTTGTGTTTGGAATCTGTTGCTGTCAACTCTCAATATGAAGTCCAAAGAGCTGTCACCATCAGTGAAGCAAGCCATCGTTAGGCTGAAAAATCAAAACAAACCTATAAGAGAGATAGCAAAAACATTAGGTGTGGCCAAATCAACTGTTTGGTACATTCTTAAAAAGAAAGAACGCACTGGTGAGCTCAGCAACACCAAAAGACCCGGAAGACCACGGAAAACAACTGTGGTGGATGACAGAAGAATTCTTTCCCTGGTGAAGAAAAAACCCTTCACAACAGTTGGCCAGATCAAGAACACTCTCCAGGAGGTAGGCGTATCTGTGTCAAAGTCAAAAATTAAGAGAAGACTTCACTAGAGTAAATACAGAGGGTTCACCACAAGATGTAAACCATTGGTGAGTCTCAAAAACAGGAAGACCAGATTAGAGTTTGCCAAAAAACATCTAAAAGAGCCTGTACAGTTCTGGAACAACATCCTATGGACAGATGAGACCAAGATCAACTTGTACCAGAATGATGGAGGGTGAGGGGAGAGAGTAGGGAGGGAGAGTATGGAGGGAGGGTGGGGGGAGAGAGTAGGGAAGGAGGGTGGGGGGAGAGAGTAGGGAGAGAGGGGATCACACTAGACACACAGAGTGTATATTCAAGTGGGTAATACTGTCATATTACTGGTCCTAAATGTAGTGTTTCCAGTGTGTGAGTGTACATGTGTGTGTGTGTGTGTGTCTATAGGGCCACTGGGTCACCAACAAACACACAGCATGTCTTCTATCATCCTGTATAAAACATCTTTATTTCTCCTTATTTAGTCACTAAGACACTATTTAGTTGATCACATTCAGTGGAACTGAGATCAAAGACAGGATTGTTGTTTGTCAACAATTAAAACCTCCCTCCCTCTCCTCTCTCTCCCTCCCTCTCCCCCCCCCCCCTCCCCCTCTGAGAGCCCAAAGGGAGTAGGGAGAGGCCAGGGTGATAACCATTTACTCATTTTACTTTGTGATACGACACACAATTGTGATGTGTAATGTACAATATAAGCTGATATTATTAAGGAAGTACATCTACTTTCGGAAACAGTAGTCTACTATTTCACTGAAGTATTAGCATCATGACATTAGCCTGTGTTGCCCGGGCAACACATACTACAGTGGTCTATGATGTATCTGTTTTCAATCGTTAAAATAAACATTCCTCACATATACATTTTCGTTGTAAGATTTATTATGACATTAGATTACAAGTAAACGATTTGTGGGTGAAATTATCATTACCTGTGGTTTCAATCCAGTGTATCACTGCAACGCTGTAGCCTACGCGAGACACTACAAAAACATCTACACAGCTGTTTAGGAAGTCAAACGGCGACAGAACATGTTCGGCACTCCCCTTACTTAAATCAAAAGTCTATCTAACTACTAACCTGAACTTCATTGCCACAGCCTAAACTTTGTCAATCTGTTCATGAAAATAATTAATTTCAGCCTAAACCGTACAACGGAACGTTAAATCAAATTCAACCAACGCAATCGCTACCAAGACGAACACAGCAGTAGTCTAGTACTGTACCGTAGTAGTACAATTTACCGGGGCAGCTTCTCCACACAGGGCTATATCGCACTTGGCGTTGTTACTGACAATGATCGCTACCAGTGAGCTTTTTATGAAAGCAATTTTCCACTAAATAAATGTCAAGCTTATTTACGTTTTGGGGGTCATATTTTCAGTTAGCAGATGGTACTGTTTGAATCGCGATTCCATGTTCTACCTGCCGGTAACGTCGTAGAATAATCTTCAAAGGGGGTTCTTTGTTAATGACTGAATGCAACGAGTAGGCTAAATGCTTGAAAATATCACGAGAAGGGAAAAACTTAAAAGGACGTTTAAATCATAGAGATTAGGTCTATTTTTACACCGGTCTGCCAAATTTATTCGTTTTGATTCAACGATGAGGCTGCCTCTTGCATGGGAAATGAGAAGACATCTATTTAATTCTACACTTCACTCGTATTTTCAGTTGTAAATGAGCAGCAAAAAAAATATGCTTTTAAATCTATGTAATCTTTATAAATAATAAGTATGCATTTTTCTATAACATATACAGAAATATCAGTTGTAAAAAAACGGACCCCTGTGCAACCGACGCAAGCAAGCACACCCTACAATTTCCCCAGAAATTGTACCCTCTCTAGTTTAGTCAGTAAGACAGTATTTAGTTCATCACATTCAGTGGGACTGAGATCAAAGACAGGATTGTTGTTTGTCAACAATTAACCCGTTAAGGAGTAGCATCACACGTGTGCGATAGTTCGAAAGCCCCACAGAGTAACGTTGCACGTGTGATTCTTTACATTCCAACCGACTATTTTCCGATAGACAAAAACGACATGACAAACGCTGTAGTATGGCTTCAAAATGTACAATTAGGAGGCTAACAAGTAACACTAGCAGGTAGTAGCATTGCTACGAGTATTATGCTAGGTAACGGAAGCTAACTAAAGCTAGCTAGCTTCCGTTTTGGAAAAATAACTCACTCTGGTGGAAGCGTCGGTAATATTTAAAGATATTAATAATATTTAATATCAGTAATATTTACATCTAAAGGTTAAAACAAAACAAACATTCTACACACACCAATATTTACAAACACTCTGGGATATGAATTCCAACTGTATACAGTTCAATCTTCAATGACATCTATGTGAGCACAGTGTGTGAGAGTGTGTGTGGGCTATTCTACCTGACACAGGGACACTGAGGAGAAGTCATAAACATAGAACCCAGGATAGAGGGGCTCAGTGAATGTGCTGTGGAATGTGTGCAGGTGGGTCAGTGTGTCAGAGGAGACTGTGTAGAAGGACAGAGTGCCGGCCGGCCAGTCCAGATACACTCCTACTCTGTGGGAGCTGGAGGGGGTGGCAGGTATGGCAGTGAACTTATCATTGTGCCAGGCAGAGTAACTGTCATCATCACAGTACAGACTCCAGGACTTGTTATTGCGTCCAAGCCCACAGTCATCATCCCTTCCTCTCCTGCTGATTCCTTTATATGTCACTGCTATATAAACCCCTCCTCCACTCCTCTCTGCCTCCCAGTAACAGCGCCCAGACAGACCCTCTCTACACAGCACCTGGCGACAGTCCTCAAATCTCTCTGGGTGATCAGGATACGGCTGCTCCTCTAACCTCCATGTCACCTTTCTGTTCTCCTCAGACAGAGAGAGGACTCTGTGTGCTGTGTTTGGGTCCAGAGTGAGCTCACAGGCATCTGATGGGGGAGACCAAGACACAATATATTACTGATCATCATCATTCACATTAGAATGTCTCCCTCTTCCTGCCCTCCCCCTCTCTCCCCCTCTCTCTCTCTCTCTCTCTCTCTCTCTCTCTATTTCTGTTCCATCCTCTCTACCGTGCTCTCTGTCCCTCCCTCTCTCTTCCACTCTCCCTCTCTTCCTTTCATTCTCTCATTCTGTTCTCCCTCCCTCACATGCTACCTCTCTCCCTCCAAATCCCTCTTTCCATCATCCCTCATCTCCTTACCCCTGATATGCCCCCATCACTCCATATTTCTAGGGAGGGGAGGAGAGGAAGAGGGGAAGAGGGAGGAGGGGAAGAGGGAGGAGCGAGGAGGGGAAGAGGGGAGGAGAGGAAGAAGGGAAGAGGGGAGGAGAGGAAGAGGGGAAGAGGGGAGGAGAGGGAGGACGGGGAGAAGGGAAGAGGGGAGGAGAGGGAAGAAGGGAAGAGGGGAGGAGAGGGACGAGGGGAGGAGAGGAGAGGGAGAAGGGGAAGAGGGGAGGAGAGGAAGAGGGAGAAGGGGAAGAGGGGAGGAGAGGAAGAGGAGAGCAGAGGAGGGGAAGAGGGAAGAGGGGAAGAGGGGAAGAGGAGGGGACAAGGGGAAGAGGAGAGGAGGGGACGAGGGGAAGAGGAGAGGAGAGGGAGAAGGGGAAGAGGGGAGGAGAGGAAGAGGAGGGAAGAGGGGAGGAGAGGGATGAGGGGAAGAGGAGAGGAGAGGGAGAAGGGGAAGAGGGGAGGAGAGGAAGAGGGGAGGAGAGGAAGAGGAGAGAAGAGGGAGGAGGGGAAGAGGGGAAGAGGGGAGGAGAGGAAGAGGGGAAGAGGAGAGGAGAGGAAGAGGAGAGAAGAGGGAGGAGGGGAAGAGTGGAGGAGAGCAGAGGAGGGGAAGAGGGGAGGAGAGGAAGAGGGGAGGAGAGGAAGAGGGGAGGAGAGCAGAGCAGAGGAGGGGAAGAGGGAAGGAGAGGAAGAGGGGAGGAGGGGAGAAGGAAGGGGACATAGCACACACAGACGTACACACAGTATTGATGTGGGTAGTTGTGTTAAATTACTGCTTCTAAAAGTGTGTGTTTACAGTGTGTGTGTGTCCATTTTTGACAGTGTCCAAGTCACTAATGGTATTGTCCCTTGTATGACCCTGTGTACTAGAACCAAGTAGCAGTCAATACTCACATTTCCTAGGGCCAGGTTTGATCCTGCACTCCTCACCATGATCCACACTGTAGGGATAAGCAGAGGAATGATGAAAATACACTTCACCTGTTGATAAGTGACTTAGCAACTGACTTTCTAAGTAAACATGTTGTTTCTCTCTTATCATCAGAGGTGTATTCCAGAAAGCAGGTTTTACAAACTCTGAGCCTAACCCTGAACTCTGACTTGATGAACCCTGAGATGGGAAGCTCAGAGTTATCGCTTCCAGAACAGCTGATCTGAGTTAGTTCATTTCTAATTCACTGGAATTACATTTAGTCATTTAGCAGACGCTCTCATCCAGAGAATTAGAAATTCTCATGCGTGCAGCCGAGTATGAAGACATTTTCAGAAAGCAGAAAAACAACTTCAACAGCAAAAGAGGCAATTGTTCATTCAGTACATTTCAAAGCAGTATATTAATTTGACATTTAACCACGTCTTACTAGCCTGGCTCTGCCCTCCTACGTACTTCCGCTCAATTTTCATTTTGCTTCTGTACTCCGTCTGGGCTTTCCGTATATTAGTTGATGTCTCAAGTCAACTTTTTACCGTCCAATCAGCGAACAGAGGGAGTGGCTGAGAACGATGACGTTGATGTCGTGCGCTAGTTTGAGTTGTAGTTCTGTAATGGCGACGGAGAAAGATTCGAGCGAAGCCATTCGGTCCGTTGTGGCAACGCTGCCGAATATCCAGAAGTTAAAGCCGGAGCAAGAACAATCTTTGCTCCCCACGGGGTTCGTTTGATTTTCCAGCTCGTTCCGTTAGTGGTGAAGGAGTTGGCTAAGGCGAACGCTAGCGATTGGTTATGGCAGATCCAGAGTGGCTCTGGGCAGATCCAATAGTTTTAAACTTCAACAGAGTACCCGCCTTCAAGGAAGTTAACGCTTGTCAAGGGAGCGAGCCCAGACCCTCTGTACAAATGAAATGTACGAGAGTCTGGTTAGGACCAGGCTAACGTCTTACTACAAGTGAAGAAGAAATGGAACAATCCTATGTGCGCAAAACAACTGGCACATTCTTCTCCTTTTTAATGACAAGATTACGAGAAGGAGGGTCCATCAACCTCCACAGCACAGATTAACAGTGAGATGTTCAGGAAATGCCAGGTTAGCTCTGCATGGAAAACTGTAGAATTTCATGTCATCCGTATGTGTTATATGGCTTCAACAACAATCAGGTTGATGAGGAAAGGACCCCCCATGTCTGACAGTTGCTTCAGGCTCAGCATGAGGGAGGGGAGAGGGAGAAACTCATGGTTTGTTACAGAAAAGCTGCCAGCAAGCAGGTGAGGTTCACAGTCAGTTACCGTGGTAACACACCCAGAGTTTTCAGTGTTTCCCATACATTAATTTATTTGTAACGGCCCGCCACAATTAGAGATTTACCACCACAAATTTATAAAATGGTTTTGCTTTTACTGTTTAACATCACAAAAAAATATTTAATAGTAGAGCTGCACGCAGCATACTGATTCGCTCAGCCCCTTCTTGCCCCGCTCGCGTTCTCTCTCACTACAACAGACACGTCTGTGAATAAGCCCCTCTCTCCGTGCACGCTCTGAATCAATGCACGGGTCAAACAGCTTTTTCCCTCAGAGACAACAGGACAATCAATCTGGAGTTTACGAACGGTTAGGCCCAATCCCAATGTCCACCCTCACAGACTCACAGACTTTGAGGCACGTTCTCACTAAGTCTGTCAAGTTCGTGAGGGCTCTTTCGAAGACATTTTATGCACCCGTAAGTCTGCATTTTTGCAGACTTGCCCACAATTCACAGCGTAGTGACGTGAAACACGAGGGTTACCGGGGGAAGCCTGGAAGAGAGAAAAAGATCCTGGCTAACCCTCCTCATAAGACAAGAAAGACGAAGAACAATAAACAAACAAGCATGGAAGGAGCAACCAACCCTGACGTAAACAGAAATAGAAGTTAGAAATAACAGTTAACATCAGTAAGTTTAAACACAAAGCTCACTGACGGTTAATATAGCCAGAACTGGGTGTAGTAGGGCTGCACAATTAATACAATTTTAATCATGATCACGATTTTGGCTTCCCACGATCAAATTTGCGTGATGGAGCGATATTTAAAATGCGGCATTCTTTTGGCAAAGCCAATCTAGCGCTCCGTAAACCATAGGTGCGTTCGACATCGGCTGCATGAAACGACCAGCGAGAGTTGCTGCTTGCAGTCGGGGAAGAGTTATAAACGGCTGCGTAAAGTCGGACATTCCTGCTTCCTGGTTTGCTGCGTTGACGTCAGTCATGGCCGATCAAGCGCTGTTTGCTTACTTCATCACTGACGAACTGCATGGTATAATTAGCCTACGTGACAAAAAAAGTTGTTTTGGTTAAAATCAACAAATAATCATGATAATTAATCGTGATCTCAATGTTGATCAAAATAATCGTGCTTATCATTTTGGCCATAATCGTGCAGCCCTAGTGTGTAGGTTGTCCTTTGATGATAAATTCCAAATATGCTTTCATCAGATTTGATCCAACAACATTACTATTTTACCTATAATGCCGCAAAGTGCTGAACCATTCCAATTTATAGCATTTTGAGCTCTTGTAGCCTCTTGCACTCAATCACTTACTAGGTGACGTCAAGTAAGTTTGTGAGGGTTCAGGGCTTAGGGTTTAGGGGGGACATTGGGATTGGGCCTTAGTATCATCATTCTCTGCACAAAGGTGTCCAAAACTGAGTAAATATAATAATATTTGTAGTTAAAAACATTCGGCAAATATAACAATATGAGTCCAACATAATGTTTATATTATATGAAGCTCAAAAACTATTTTGCGCTCAAATTGATTCCATTTTCTTTTCTTGTTGAAGTCCCTAGCTACATTCACTTCAAACCGACACTAGGACCTAGGTTTGAGCTGAGCTACATTTTACAACGTCTGGTTTTAGTGACCTCTCTTTCTCGAGCTAAAAACCCAGAGTTTCCCTCATCTCAGGGTTTAAAAACTCAGTTTTCACTAAACCCGCTTCCTGGAAATACAATTATGATTGTGGCTACAACCATATTGTAGATTGTAGAGTAAACATGCAGTTTTAATTGTAACATCAAGAAATGCAAGGCCTATTAACGTAATTAGATATATTCAGTGTTAAGCGACATTACATTAAGAGGTATATAAAAAACAAACATCTCCTTACTTGAGTTTCTCCAGTCTGCAGTGTGGATCCTCCAGTCTAGCAGAGAGCAGCTTCAATCCTTTTTCTCCTGGATGATTGTAGCTCAGGTCCAGTTCCCTCAGGTGGAAGGGGTTGGACCTCAGAGCTGAGGCCAGAAAAGCACAGCCTTCCTCTGTGACCAGACAGCCTGACAGCCTGTAGAAAGAGGATCAATGTTGTGACAGAATCCATCTGGGCCTCCAGAGTGAGTCAGCACAGAGGGGTTCATTTGGCAGGTATTGTCATAGCTGCACCTCCCCTCATTAGACAGAGTGACCCACGTAATCCAATATCAGAAAAGTTGAAGATGTAACTCTTTATCCTGTATAAGAATGCTACTGTGTTCAGCATTCCTTTTGTGTAGAGAGGCCAACCCCCCAGGTGAACTATAGGCAAGGTAAATACTTAGGTAAAATGGAAGATCCTTATCTTATCTGAGCATTTCATTTAGTTAGCCTAAGCAGGGCCACTTTAAGACATATGCACGCACACACGCACGCACGCGTGCAGGATCTATGGAAGGGAGCCAATGAAAGAAGAGCCATGTGACAGACAATTCTATATATTTGTACAACATGGTTTTTGTATTGGGAATGTTGGGATGATAATAGAGAATCGAGGATAAAGAACAAGCAAGTTTGCTTGTTCAATATTTCCACTATTTTAAACAGTTATCATATTCCAAAGGAAGAAATATTAGTGCATCTAAACCAGCCAAGATAAATTAGAGTAGGCTATAGGGAAAGGAATTGCACATTTGTGTGCCAGATAATATTTCCACAAAAACTCCCCCATTAAATACAATACATCATGACAGTTTGCATGATTTGAAATGGTCACTTATTATCACACTGGTATTTAATTATCACAGCAAACAATTACTGCACTGAACTGTAAGTAAAGCAAAAATAACAAAACCTGTAATTATCACTCGAATCATTCACGTCTTCTATGCTAAACCTAGCAGTCACGTGAACGTGAATGAGGTGAACGAATAAAAATGGCCATTCCTCTGTATACGGAGGTAGTGACCAAATCAACTAATAGGTCTCCCTGTGTGAGTTCTTGTTTAAACTGTAGTTAAGCTGTAGTTCTCCTTTAGCTTTCCGGCAGAATAGACAGCATCTATCTTCCACTTTCCTAACTGTAGGAGCCATTTGTGTTTCTTATTGACATGTCATATTATTTTGGTTAGATAGAACTGTCAGAATATTTTGGACACTGGGTGGCAGTAATTGGAGGCACAGGGTTCTATATTTAGGGACACAGGTGACAGGAAAGGGCACAGGTAGAGGGAAGGGACACAGTTCTCACCAGACCAGAGAACAGACCACAGTGCACAGACCACCAATGACATTGGGAAACCTGGTATGTCAATCTACATTTTACAACTATGCATAATAAATAACAACTAAACGGCAAATAAGGACTGGAAAATCTGATACATTGTGTCAGCATAAGATCACTCCTAAACTACCTGTGTATAATGGCAACGATATAGACGTATTGTAAAACTAGAAACATTAAGCGAGAACTCGCCCTTTTATTGGAACTTGAGCTTCAAACTGAAAAAGGTTTTTTGTATTCCACAAAATCTGGCCGCTATCCCCAGTCAAGGGACATTGTCGTCACCTGCGCTGGTCTGACAGATTGGAAACCCTGAAGTTCAACGCGCAGGGAGAGTGCGTATGGGCAGCATCAAGCACGCTTTATTGATGCTATAAAAGCCATATTGGGAAACGGCTAATATAATGGGGTTGTTCGACTGAATGCTAAAATCTTACAACAATATCGTCTGTTTGAAAGTCGTGCAGTCGGCATACAAACGTTCCTGCATTACGCCAATGAGGTCTTATGCATAATAAACAACTAAACGGCAAAGCCCTCTCCTGCTGCCTCTTCCTAGATATTTGTAACTACCTCCCGTTCCCCCTACCCTGCCTCAGTCACCTAAAATGTCATTTTACATATAAAACGGTGAAATATCAGCCTACCTGGCGAACTTGTTCCACTGAGTTGGATTCCAATTGAAGAATATCCCACCTCAGTCGCTCTTTATTAGCTGGCTACAAAATGTCCTGGTTTATACACCGCGAATATCCTGTGGTTATCCTGAGGTAAACTTCTTCTAAATTACAGTAAAAAAAACTCTGAAATACTTTTGTTCTGGACTGGAAAGTCATGTTTTGTTGACTTAAACTTTCAGATGTTAGCTACATTTTTCTTATCTTTGAATTTTCTGAGCAGATATACATCGCTGGTTCCGACGCCATTAGTTAATGTCGTTCATTTTAGAAACACGACTAACTGATCCAGAGATCACGTGACAGAGCATGCAAACACGTCATGCTATTGGACAATATTATCATAGTGAAATAACAGCAAGTTCTTCTGAAAAATGAAAGGGGAATTAAATGGAAGTGAAATTAACCAAATGTATGCGAAAAAAACTTAGCTACCCAATACATGTATATATTTTAAAATAACAGAATGCTTATCAGTATTTATTTAATTCTGTTAGGTCATTAGATAACCATATTCTGCTCCAAAAGAGCAACATAACTGCCTGTTGGCTCTGCCTTCCGTCCTGAGAGAAGAGGAACTGCTATATTCGGATGCTGTTCGTGGATAACGGTGTTGGAACAAACGGTTAATCGTCAACACCATCATGCCTATGTCTTTCTGTATTTCAACATTTTATATCTTGCTAAATATATATATATATATATATATATATATATATATATATATATATATATATATTTCTACACTGCTCAAAAAAATTATGGAACACTTTTGAAAACACATCAGATCTCAATATCTTGTGTGGCCCCCACGTGCTTGTATGCATGCTTGACAACGTCGCGGCATGCTCCTAATGAGACGACGGATGGTGTCTTGTGGGACGTCCTCCCAGATCTGTCGAAGGGCATCAGTGAGCTCCTGTAAAGTCTGAGGAGCAACCTGGCGGCGTCTGATGGACCGAAACATAATGTCCCAGAGGTGTTCTATCGGGTTTAGGTCAGGTGATCGTGAGAGACATTCAATTGTATTGATTCCTTCATCCTCCAGGTACTGCCTGCACACTCTTGCCACATGAGGCCGGGAATTGTCGTGCATCCGGAGGAACCCAGGACCTACTGCACCAGCGTAGGGTCTGACCATGGGTTCCAGGATTTCATCCCGATACCTAATGGCAGTCAGACTGCCGTTCTCTAACCTGTAGAGGCCTGTGCGTCCCTCCATGGATATGCCTCCCCAGACCATCACTGACCCACCACCAAACCGGTCATGCTGAATGATGTTGCAGGCAGTACAGTGTTCTCCCCGGCTTCTCCAGACCCTTTCACGTCTATCACAGGTGCTCAGGGTGAACCTGCTCTCATCTGTGAAAAGCACAGGGCACCAGGGGCGGACATGCCAGTTCTGGTGTTCTATAGCAAATGCCAATCGAGCTCCACGGTGCTGGGCAGTGAGCACAGGGCACACTGTAGGACGTTGCGCCCTGAGGACACCCTCATGAAGTCTGTTTCTGATTGTTTGGGCAGAGACATTCACACCAGTGGCTTGCTGGAGGTCATTCTGTAGGGCTCGGGCAGTGCTCAACCTGTTCCTCCTTGCACAAAGCAGCAGATATCGGCCCTGCTGATGGGTCGAGGACCTTCTACGGCCCTGTCCAGCTCTCCTAGAGTAACTGCCTGTCTCCTGGAATGTCCTCCATGTACTGGAGATTGTGCTGGGAGACACATCAAATCTCCTTGCAACGGCACGGAGTTGGACAATATGTGCAACTTCTGTAGGGTTAAGAAATCGCCTCATGCTCCCACTCAAAGAGATCAAGAGGGAAAAACTTGAAATGGCCTCCACATGCAAAACCAGTACTGTTTTGGGGTCGGCTCATTGTTGCCCCTCTAGTGTACTTGTTGTTAATTACATCAACACCAATGCAGCGGAAAGTACCCCTCTGCTACTTAACTGACCAGATCATTATCAGAGAAGTTAATTCATGCCATACCCTGATAAAAAACTGTTCCTTTAATTATTTTGAGCAGTGTAGTTTAAAGTTGTTACATTCTTGTCTGCATTCTGTTCTCTTTTTGCTTTAATGCTATGTAACATGTAGCAAAACCAACCTCAAGGAATATAATGTCCAATATTATCTTTAGTGATCTGTGCAAATGACCAATACAAGTGTGTTCAACTTCCTAAAGAGCAGCGTTGCACCTGACACTTAAAGCCGAAATATACTTTCCGCTATGTACGTGTACACATGCTGAATGGCTGCAGCACGTATCCTGCGTTCGTTTGGTGCCTACTTTGTGCACGTCTCCCTGGCCCTTAAATGTACGCATACGCAAGGTGCAATACCGACAGAAATCGTGGGCCAGTATACTGTCCCTGCATCTCAGATGGAATGCTACCATCAACCTACCCAGACGCTCCCATGTCACCCCGCTCTTCATCTCCCTGAACTCCCTCACTGGCTACCCATCACGGCCCGCATCAGATTCAAGACCCTGGTACTGACCTTCCGAGCGGTGAACGGGACTGCGCCTGCCTACATCCAGTCTCTCCTCCAGCCTTACACCCCTACGCGCCACCTACGGTCTTCTTCTGACAACCGTCTGGTGGCCCCACCTCTCAAGAGCACCCGCTCCCAACCCAAGCTCTTCTCCTGTCTGGCCTCCCAATGAGGGAATCACCTCCTCACCTCCATCAGAGACACGGACTGTCTCCCCACCTTCAAGAAAAGGCTAAAGACGCACTTGTTCCGGGAGTACACCAGCACTTAAAGATTTGTTGGATCAGATGTTAGCTTATTTCCTCCAGGAACACAATGACAATTATTGAGGGACTTGTTGGTCACTCCTGTTGGTTAGTTGTAACTGATGTAGTGAGGTCCACAAGACCACAAGGAGCCAACATCTTGCCACACCTGAAGAGTGATTCAATCACATCAGACAAACCTAATCAGCCCTTGTGACACCCTCAGTATGCTGATTACCCACAAAACGCCGATGCAAAGGAACCATAGAATGGGGGGGGGGGACCTCCCCAATCTACCTAATCAGCCCTCCTGCTAGCTTGCAAGCTTCAAAGGGCCTGATTTAGACAACACGTCTCCAGCGACCATTTGCTATCCGTTTCGGCGGCGATTTGAACAAAGAACATACCTTGATCAGAACTTTTGAGGAAAGTCTTGAGACTTCACCTTTACCACAAGAGTACAAGGTGGAGAATTATGAGAGGGATATTTGTGTTATGTTTTTTACTTTGTTTTAATGTTGTGTTCACTGAAATCTTGATTCTAGTAACAACTCCTTCTTCCTGAAAGATAACCACGTCATTCTTGGTATCTACACGAAGCTATCATAATAAAACAATCATTCAACTATATTTTGTAACTGTACCAAGATGTCCAGAACAATATTTGAACCAATCGAATGAACCAGCCAGAGATCAGATCACACCTTTGGTAGGTGTGAAGGAAGGAGGGGGGAGTTGAGAACCCAGCTTCCCCCAATCCACATCTGACCCCAGACGGGTCCTCCCTCGAACTGTATAAAGCCCTAAGATGACCATCAATCTCGGACTCCAGCGAAACCGACCATGGCATGAACGCCATCAGGATTGGCGTTCCAAGGACGTCGCCAAGCTTCTCCTGAGATTCAACTTTATAGTGATCGCGACACTATCTGGACGTTTCAACAGAAGAACCAAAAACGCAATTCCAAATGCGACTTCACTGAGATCCCGCAGACTCAGTCACATGACCCAGCGCAGCCGCGCTGTGACTTCAGATTCTTCAAATGGACCTTTGGCGCAAACCGCCCTCAACATCATTGATCAACCCCTGATCAAACGTAACTATGGCTAACGCTCTTTCCTCCTCGACATGGCATTGGCGTGAGCTCTGTTTATGATTTGTAAGGATGTAATCACTGACTGTACAATTTCTGCCTTTCTTTAAGTTAGACCATTTCATTCTGTTCATTGAAACCAATCTCTCATATCAAACCCATAATCCAACTTTTCATAAGATCTGTTTACCTTACTTGAATAAATTCATTGTAAAGATATTTTGACGTGCGTGTTCACTGATGTTACGATTGGCTCTACTCTTAGAACGAATTCATTCCTAAAGATGAGACTGATTATTACATATTAAACATAGGATTCCCTAATGTCCTAAACCAATATTAGGGTGGTGCCCCAGACTTTATGATAAATTAAGTATTTCTATCTTTAAACGAGCAAACCCCGCTACACTGATTTAACTATTTGTACTCGCTGTGAATTATATTATTGTTGCTTGCTTTCCACCAGATACACTCTAGCACTTTAGAGGATCATGTTGATTAATTGGGTGTGCTCAAGCCTTTGGCGAGAGCACAACCTTTGTTCTCTCACATATATATTATTGTTTATTTTCGCCCCCCTAAAACTCAGTCAATATTTGGCCTACATACACAACGGCGGTGTCAAAAGGTTCGTCTTGGTAGCGATTGCGTTGCTTCTATTGGAATTTACGTTCCGTTGCATGGTTTGGGCTTAAGTTAAGTTTTTGTGGCGAAAAGTGAAGCTAACGGTGGCTAATTTGCTAGCCACAGTCACTGACGTTACTAACGTCACTACGTCACTAACGTCACGAAAACACGCGTGACTACCTGTAGCAGAACATTCGTTTCGCATCTGTTAACTTGGGGGATAGCTAGGCTAACTATAGCTTTACTGCAAGGCAGCTGCAGGAACGCCACAAGCAAAGAGGCCAGGGTGATAACTATTTACTCATTTTACTTTGTGATATGACACACAATTGTGATGTGTAATGTACAATATAAGCTGATATTATTAAGGAAGTACATCTACTTTCGGAAACAGTAGTCTACTATTTCACTGAAATATTAGCATCATGACATTAGCCTGTGTTGCCCGGCCAACACATACTACAGTGGTCTATGATGTATCTGTTTTCAATCGTTAAAATAAACATTCCTCACATATACATTTTCGTTGTAGGATTTATTATGACAATAGATTACAAGTAAACGATTTGTGGGTGAAATTATCATTACCCGTGGTTTCAATCCAGTGTATCACTGCAACGCTGTAGCCTACGCGAGACACTACAAAAACATTTACACAGCTGTAGGAAGTCAAACGGCGACAGAACATGTTCGGCACTTCCCTTACTTAAATCAAAAGTCTATCTAACTACTAACCTGAACTTCATTGCCACAGCCTAAACTTTGTCAATCTGTTCATGAAAATAATTTATTTCAGCCTAAACCGTACAACGGAACGTTAAATCCAATTCAACCAACGCAATCGCTACCAAGACGAACACAGCAGTAGTCTAGTCTGTACTACTACTGTACCGTAGTAGTACAATTTACTGGGGCAGCTTCTCCACACAGGGCTATATCGCATTTTGCGTTGTTACTGATCGCTACCAGTGAGCTTTTTATGAATGAGCGATTTTCCACTAAATAAATGTCAAGCTTATTTACGTTTTGGGGGGCATATTTTCAGTTAGCAGATGGTACTGTTTGAATCGCGATTCCATCTTCTACTGCCGGGTAACGTCGTAGAATAATCTTCAAAGGGGGTTCTTTATTAATGAATGAATGCAATGAGTAGGCTAAATGCATGAAAATATCACGAGAAGGGAAAAACTTAAAAGGACGTTTAAGTCATAGAGATTAGGTCAATTTGTACACCAGTCTGCCAAATGTATTCGTTTTGATTCAACGATGAGGCTGCCTCTTGCCTCTTGGGGAAATGAGAAGACATCCATTTCATTCTACACTTCACTCGTATTTTCAGTTGTAAATGAGCAGCAAAAAAAAAATGCTTTTAAATCTATGTCATCTTTATAAATAATAAGTATGCATTTTTATATAAAATACAGAAATATCAGTTGTAAAAATGTCATTAAAAAACGGACCCCTGTCCAACCGACGCAAGCAAGCACACCCTACAATTTCCCCAGAAATTGTACCCTCTCTAGTTGTACATGCTCTTATGTTTCTTCCCTTTGGCACTTATTTGCTTTTTCACAATGTATGCTTCATGTTTTGGCTACCCGCAATGTTTGGGGCTATCTCGTTGTTTATGATCATTGACCTATGCACTTTTTGTAAACTCTCTCTTGGAAGTCCCTTTGGAATACATGTAAATGGACCATCCTCTGAAGTAAAAATAGCCAGTTACATAGTAGTATTATACACCAAGCACACTTCTTGCTATTCCTAATCCGAAACCCTTCATGCAGTGGAAGAGGCGCCAACCATAGGGACTGACGTGGAAATTGACACCATACTGTTGAAACGATGACGATGGGTATGATTATGGATTTATCTGATTGAAAATGAAATTTTGAAAATGTTCACCCCTTTTAGTATTATTTTATATTACTAGGAACCATATGTTAAGCTGTTGACTTATTATAGTTGAGCTTAGTATTATTACCACTAAACGATAGAAGATATTGAGCCTGAGTGTGAGATCTGGGTGACAGAGGCTGAGGAGTGAGGGAGAAGGCCACCTGGAGGCAGGCAGAGGCCTGAGCTAGAAGTCAAGATCTGCTGTTTTTGACCCCACACCTAGAATCTTATCTGTGGCCGCCTGCACAAGGTCAGCACTAGCCCTAAGTAGGGAGGATTTACAACGAGCCTGATTGTGTAAGCAGCGTGAGCAGCCTCATCGTAAATGTGGGCTACAGAACCTGTTTTAAGAGAAAAACGTATTAGTGTCACCCAGCAGCAAAATGTACATCTCCAAATTTAAGCAAGGTCAAAGGCATCAAAGCTAAGGTGCGAGTGAAATCTGAAACCCCCAGAACAGGTATTATGCGTAAGATCGAAGACCATCTGTAACTATCAATAGTAAAATAACACATGAAAATAGGTGAGCAGTATGTAATTGCATGCCTGGGGGGTAAAGATCAGTTGGGTTCCGGAACCTGCTCACATTTATTGGGATTTTTGTCATCTTGAAGACCAATAAAGCCATTGCATCAAACTTTGCCAAGTTCCAGTGCCGTTTTTTGAACTTTGAAGATTAATTGAAGACTTTGAACATTTTCAAACAACAGCACAAAAGCTGCCAGATGCATAACTCCCTGTCCAGGTAAATGTACAATAATATGAGGAATAGTATATCTTAACCCTTGTGTTGGAGCCATTATACAACTTTGTTTTGTTTTATTTATATACCACATTGGTGATGCTAATAAATGGGCAGTTTTATGTTTGAGCACTGGGTGGAGCATTGTCTTTGGGAAGGCATATAGGTAACTAGAGAGGGTACAATTTCTGGGGAAATTGTAGGGTGTGCTTGCTTGCGTCGGTTGCACAGGGGTCCGTTTTTGAATGACATTTTTACAACTGATATCTCTGTATATTTTATATAAAAATGCATACTTATTATTTATAAAGATTACATAGATTTAAAAGCTTTTTTTTTTGCTGCTCATTTACAACTGAAAATACGAGTGAAGTGTAGAATGAAATAGATGTCTTCTCATTTCCCCTGCAAGAGGCAGCCTCATCGTTGAAACAAAACGAATACATTTGGCAGACCGGTGTAAAAATTGACCTAATCTCTATGATTTAAACGTCATTTTAAGTTTTCCCTTCTCATGATATTTTCAGGCATTTAGCCTACTCATTGCATTCATTCATTAATAAAGAACCCCCTTTGAAGATTATTCTACGACGTTACCCGGCAGTAGAAGATGGAATCGCGATTCAAACAGTACCATCTGCTAACTGAAAATATGCCCCCAAAAACGTAAATGAGCTTTTTTATTTATTTAATGGAAAATCGCTCATTTATAAAAAGCTCACTGGTAGCGATCATTGTCAGTAACAACGCAAAATGCGATATAGCCCTGTATGGAGAAGCTGCCCCGGTAAATTGTACTACTACGGTACAGTACTAGAATACTGCTGTGTTCGTCTTGGTAGCGATTGCGTTGGTTGAATTGGATTTAACGTTCCGTTGTACGGTTTAAGCTGAAATTAATTATTTTCATGAACAGATTGACAACGTTTAGGATGTGGCAATGAAGTTCAGGTTAGTAGTTAGATAGACTTTTGATTTAAGTAAGGGGAGTGCCGAACATGTTCTGTCGCCGTTTGACTTCCCAAACAGCTGTCTAGTGTAGATGTTTTTGTAGTGTGTCTCGCGTAAGCTACAGCGTTGCAGTGAGCTACACTGGTTTGAAACCACAGGTAATGGTAATTTCACCAACAAATCGTTTACTAATGTCAGAATAAATCCTACAACGAAAATGTATATGTGAGGAATGTTTATTTTAACGATTGAAAACAGATAACGCTACATCATAGACCACTGTAGTATGTGTTGCCCGGGCAACACAGGCTAATGTCATGATGCTAATACTTCAGTGAAATAGTAGACTACTGTTTCCGAAAGTAGATGTACTTCCTTAATAATATCAGCTTATACTGTACATTACACATCACAATTGTGTGTCATATCACAAAGTAAAATGAGTAAATAGTTATCACCCTGGCCTCTTTGCTTGTGGCGTTCCTGCAGCTGCCTTGCAGTAAAGCTATAGTTAGCCTAGCTATCCCCCAAGTTAACAGATGCGAAACGAATGTTCTGCCAAAGGTAGTCACGCGTGTTTTCGTGACGTTAGTGACGTAGTGACGTTAGTAACGTCAGTGACTGTGGCTAGCAAATTAGCCACCGTTAGCTTCACTTTTCGGCACAAAAACTTAACTTAAGCCCAAACCATGCAACGGAACGTAAATTCCAATAGAAGCAACGCAATCGCTACCAAGACGACCCTTTTGACACCGCTGTTGTGTATGTAGGCCAAATATTGACTGAGTTTTAGGGGGGCGAAAATAAACAATAATAAAAACTAGAAACGGCTGTTCCTGCGAAACAGCAGTGAGAATGCTGAAAACCTGAATGGGGATAGCTGACCATGCTAAAAAAAAGCTGAAAATAGTGAAAATTTTGTAAAAAGTTATAAGCTGAAGCTTCAAAGCAACCGAAAGGTATTTTTGAAAGGGGCTGGAGTAGCATTCCAACAATGATTTGAAAGGATTTACCATTACTTTAAAAGGGAGAATAATTTGCACAAAAACCTTAATAGTATAAAAGTATAAAAGTGAGAAATGAGAAAATACCCGCAAGCTGAAATGATTTTCAAAAATGTGTGAGTCACACAAAAGAGGCAGTGTGGAAGCTGAACTGCATCATCTTAACAAAGCTAAGAGCTAAAATAGCCTACAATGTGGGAGAAGCTGAAAGCTGAACTGTTAAACAGAAGAAGTAGGCTAGCTAGTCGTAACAAGATTATTATCGTTTTAACAGCTGAAATTATAGTTGGGATAGTAATAGCAGTAGCAGATGTAGCCTACCATTGAGTGCGTTTACTCGGCTTTCTTAATAGGATTCAATGTGTTGATGGAATGAAACATACAGCAGTAGGGCCGATACAGGAAGACACGGCGACACTTTGTTGCAGAAGGATGATGGTGCAAGTTTTGTCCGTGGAGCATACAACGATTAATAAAAAAGAATCATGTAGACGCGTTTATTGAGTAATAGCATAACTAATTACACATATAAACGGAGTAATCGTATTATTGGCATAAACCGACAATTGCTAGTAATCGTGTTTCTCATGGTCAAGTAAACGTACCAATCACCTGTGTGAGAGACTGAGTGGTGCGTGTCTGTCGTTACGGTGATGGTGCAGCTATGATTGCTAACGCGCTGAGGGCAGAGAATAAGAGAAATGTAGCTAGAATCCACACCTCAAACAAGATAACCTAGACGCAAAACTGTACGTCCAATACAAAATATAAGGATATTTTCCGAGACCCAAGACTCGAAAGACCGAAACCAGAGATATTCTTTATATGTCTGTGCAATCAGAAATACGACTCTACCTGCAGTTTCAAAAACGTTTATTTTGCTTTCCTGGTGCTTGTTTGTTTGGTTGCCACGGTGATGGCGCAGCTGTGATAGCTAACTCTGCTTGCTGCTCATTCATAAAAATCAAGAAGGAGCAAACATTTTAATGTATTTCAAACTGTCATAATTCAAAATTGGCTGAACATTTGAAAAAGCTGAATCATTTGGGAATATCTGAATGTCTTGTGAACATTTTAAAGGTTTGAATGGTGTCTCTAGCTTTGTTTCGCCCGCGAGACAACAATGCTGTCTCCCCCTCCCTCAGTTACACGCACTAAATTCTAACAAATATATTTTTTAGACGCTACACATGTTATACATCATTGGAAAGCTACGATTCTTGTGCTTCCATTGAAATAAACCAATTCAAGATCAAGTCGCAATAGCAAGCAAAGTCAACGTCTTTTTCCGGTGAACATTCCTTCAACAATGCCAAAGAAAAAAGTTTTACTCACCCTAAGTGGTTCAAATAGGTCCAGGTGTGCAAATCATGCCATCAAAACTTGATCTGCTTACAGTCCCAAGGGTTCAAAGTATCTAACCATGTAAAGTAATTCGTCCAAATACAATGTTTTACGTTCATGAATAGCCATTATCCTTTGTTTCATTATGCAAGTTAGCCGAAGGAAGAAACAACTTGTTCACATAAAAGTGTTATTTTCTCCGGTTGGCAACGGAGTATTTACAATATGAAGGCATCAAAATGTCCGTTGAACCCTCCCCTTTTGATTGACACCTTGTTTGACCCAATAGGAGCTTCCATGCCCCGTTGACAGCCCTCTAAAGCCAACTAGGTCTGTGCGTCCTGCCCCCCCCCCGCCCCCCCCCCCCCACACTCGTTCTAAACAAATTTCTCGAACTGGCTTCGACTGGCTCTGAAATTAGCTCGTTAGCCTTGTAGCTGACAGCTAGCTGAAAATGCCAATACCTCATTTGTATGCGTCTGTGGAGCCTTCAAAATAACAGTCGATTGCGCAATATGGTTGACAGAATCAGTGTTCTTTGTGCGCCAATCCTTGGAATCAGATAAAGCACTCCAATGTGTTCATGCTTCAGTTTTTGTGTTTCAGTAATACTAATTAGGGATTTAGCTATTATATATGATAGTTCTAAGTACCACCTTTCATTAGAGATAACAATTATGAAAAATAATACCTTTTTATCCTGAGTATTTGACCTTGGTTACAAAGGGTCATTTTGGAGTCTCCAAAAGGCCCTTTTAGAAAATGCCTGGATGTACTCTTATAAAAACATGTGTCAAATATGAATATATTGTGGTATTATGTTTGACTTTTGATTTGAATTGGGTAAGGCTTCAACATGTGGTCCAATTTAGTCTTCCAGCTAATACCTACCACCTCTAGGCCTCTTCAGGCCTCTGTTTTCAAAACAAAATCTAGGCGGAAATATAAATTTTCACTTTCCTTGTGTTCAAGCTTCTATTACTCAACACTAGTAGGACTGACAGGGGCCCTGACAACAGGGGACATAACTTCAGAGTGTCAGCTTTCAAAAGAGATCATTTACATGCATGTACTCCAAATGGTTCAAGAACAGCTTCCAATTTACTTTGGGTATGCTGTTTAGGCGTTTTTAGGCACATTTAACAGGAGGCAGAGAAAACCCCCAAATATATATTTTTTTACCCAACTTCAAATGTCTTACTTTTCCTAGTGACCCCAACATTTGTAAAATGTATAAAATAATTAACATCACAACAACCACAAAGACACACACGTCCACAATGGGAAAGTGATATGTGTGCTACTGATCTAGATTACAGAGTCCATAAAGGTGCTGCAGATGATAGTCCCTCCAGTTCTCTCTTTGATGAAGCCATGAGTGAAACTCTTGTCTAAATCAACCATACAAATACATTATGTGATTATAACTTTACTAATGTCTCATGTAGAACATAAATACAGACCTCAGTGTGTCCAGTTTGCAGAGTGGATTCCCCAGTCCAGCAGAGAGCAGCTTCATGCCGGCATCCTTCAGATCATTGTTACTTAGATCCAGTTGTCTCAGAAAGGAGGTTGACTTCAGAACTGAGCTCAGAGAAGCACAGCCTTCCTCTGTGATGTGACAGCCTGACAGCCTGTAGAAGGTTATCATGATATGGATTACAAACACAACTATCTTCTAGAGGTAGAAATAAAGAATATCAGTCTGATCATTTCCTATGGGTGTTGTTATTTGTTATTGTCACCCAGCAGTAAAATGTACATCTCCAAATTTAAGCAAGGTCAAAGGCACCAAAGCTAAGGTACGAGTGAAATCTGAAACCCCCAGAACAGGTGACCAATTGTGTTATGCGTAAGATCGAAGACCATCTGTAACTATCAATAGTAAAATAACACATGAAAATAGGTGAGCAGTATGTAATTGGATGCCTGGGGGGTAAAGATCAGTTGGGTTCCAGAACCTGCTCGCATTTATTGGGATTTTTGTCATCTTGAAGACTGTAGCACAGTCAACAGACAAAGCACGGTACCATCACACCTTCTCCTTATCTCCCAGAGGAGAAGCTTCAAAGCTTCTGGCCCAGCATGGGGTCAGAAACAGAGGCCACATGGCCAGTGGCGGCCGGGACTTTGCAGAGGCCCCCCCGCAAAGTCGGAGCTCGAGGCCCCTCCCCTAAATCCACTCAAAATGTATTTCCATCCTATCTTATACATTGCTGTCTACCTTTAAATATAGCCTCTATATGTGAGAGAGAAATAAAAAAAGTTTAAAAATAACAAAAGCACAACAGCAGCCTATTTGTGTGGCGTCCTGCGGAAACCCGTCGGATGTCGCGGCCGCTCATTGTTGGCTATAAGCCATAAAAGATCGAAAATCGTTTTCTGTCAAAATTTAGATTTTTGATGTTTTCTATAGTTAACACCCTAAACTTCATTGTAATGTACAAAAAGTATATATTTACTTATTAAAAACAGTTAATTTCAACGGTTTTTGGACATGTCAGCTAGCAAGATTTCCAAGCCATTTCAAATCAAATGCTTAGTTTGCCTGCTCTTATGAGTGCTGCAGCATCTCCAAACAACTAAAAATAACTTGCTAAGAAGTTATTAATGTAGCTTATACTTAAACTGACATTTACATTCACAACGTGATTACGAACAAAATGATTTTCTTTCCATATTCGCCACAGAATTAGAATGAAACGGAGTGGAATCTTTGAATGGAATTTTCTAGCTTATAACTTTTTGACACAGGTCAACTTTAAAATGATGTAACTTCAGTTGTGATAAAGATATCTGAGTGATATGAACAGAGTTGTATCCAGGAGAGTTTGTAGTTTCCAAATATGTATAATACCCAGAAAGACCCAAATGTTCACGATGTGAAGGGTTTCCGCAGGCCGCCACACATTTGTTGTTGTTCAAAACCAAAGACAGCACTAGCCTTCTGATAGTTCAGCACCAAGGATAGCATTGCCGAAATAACACACAATCAACGGAGGAAAGGAAAACATTTATTCTTGCCAATAAGTAGGCTAAGCAAGTATATTTATTGTTGGTTGCTAGTGAAGACGTGCTGCTGCTAGCTACCTGCGGCTGCGGTAGTGTTTCGTCTGTGGAGATGTCTTTAATATTCCTCTCTGGCTGGTCTAAATAAGTGTGTAATCTTCGTTTTGTTCGACCTTGTTCAGACAACAGTTTATTGCTGCGCTTTTGGGCACTGCTTGCATATTTTCTTTTACTCATGTCTCTACCGTCATCTAGCAGAACGTAATGATTAGCATTTTTTAAATGTGCGCGTTCAATAGGCGTAATGGCGCAAAAGGCACCATTGTTGCCAGATTCTGGGATTTTGAGACTATTTAGCCCATGGAAGTGGATGAAGATCTGTTACGTTGCCTACATTACGGAATTCCTTTACCTGGCAGTTGAAACTTGGGGCTCTCAATGAGCGCCCTCAAAGTGTTTTCCTTGTTTTTATATATATATATATTTTATATTGGCCATTAGTCTGTTTTTTGATATGCAGGGCGGGGCCCTTAGGAAGTGGGCCCCCCCCCCCTCGCGGGGGCTGCGGGGGCTTCCCAGCCGCCACTGCACATGGCCTCAGTATCAGACAAAGGATTTATAAGGAAGAACTTTCTTTTGTGGATTTACAAACATATTCTCAAGGACTACATGGCTCCTGGACACTATTTCAATGACAGTAGTTGATGTATTATAATGTGTGCTTTTCTTATTTGCTTAGAACGTTGTTTAATTGAGGTTTGATTATAACTTCCCTTCAGGTATAGTTAAGTCAGCCAATCTTGATATCAAAATGATTGTACCATACTAACAAAACCATTTATGAATGTTGTATTGTTATATTCTGAAGTTTACGCATTCCATGGACAGTTGAAATAACGGAACTCAAAGCTAAGAGCCACTTCACACCTGGGCAGATCTCAGGACGACGCCCAGGTGGGGACCAATGCAAGCAAAAAGCAACATTTATTTATAAAGCACTTTAAAATCCATGATGAAACACAAAGTGCTGTACAGTAAAACAATAAAAACAATGAAAGAGGTCACCTTCACAGGGACCCCCCCTGTTCTTTGGAGTATAAAATCCCCAAACGTACGATCACCCCCGCTTGTTCATAGGATTAAACTGAGGTGAACGCGTCACTCTCTAACCTATTCCTCTCAACCTGCAAATTCACTGAGCGCCCGGGACTTTGACGAGAGATTCTGCTTTCTATTCGTTGGACATAACGAACCATTGACTCCTTTCTTCAAACCGACAAAAGTAACTGCGATTTGCAATATTTCTTACTTGTGACATATTGGCATGTTGTGATTTAATTGTTGATGTTTGATTGTAGTTTACAAATTATTTTAACTTAACCCTCGTTAAGTCAGTTGCCCTTGATTGTCCATTGTTACTAGAAAGGCCTACCTTTCCCTCTCTACCTCTCTCCCACTCTCTCTCTCTCCCTCCCCCCTTCACACACGCTCTACACAGCCATTGTGTTGCTCGCCCTCATTAGCATCCAGCCACTCTACTACTCTGACTAACCCATAACTTATCTGGTATTTGTTCATTATAATGAAATTTTCCTAAATAAATCAGTGTATAATATTTGCGTATCTCTCACGTTATCTGATCTGCCCTACTTTCATAGAATCCATTACTTAAGATTAGACTGATTATTACGAAGGCTATTATTCAATATTATTCAATAAGTTTTTCTCTGTCCCTTTAACAAATAAGAGGTGGTGCCCCCAAGAACTACATACTTTATTATAAATTAAGTATTGCTAATCTTAAACGAGCAAACCCCGCTACAACACTGAGTTGGAACTCTGATTATCTGTGTTCAACATCCATTTGTACATTTTATTTTCACATGGTTGAAAGTGATGGTTTGGGGGCTCTTTTGCTGGATCCAGAGTCGGGGACTTCCACAGAGTGGCACCCTGAACCAAAACTGCTACCACAGCATTTTGCAGCATTTCAACCATCAACTGAGACTTGCTTACTTCGACCAGTGTTAAGCTGTGCTTGAAGCTGTTGTCCTGTGAGCCGCCTGTCACACAAGCTGTTGACTCTCAGAAACTTGTCTTCTGATTCTGTTGTGGCTTTGGGTCTGCCAGACCTCTTCATGTCAGAGTTTCCTCCAGTTTCCAGGTTCCTTTTGATGGTGTAGGAAACTGTACTCACTGACACCTTGGTTTTCTTGGCAATTTCTATCTAAAGTTAAGACCTATACTTTTAAGGGTTATAATGGTCTGTCTTCCTTTGTTGATTGAAAAACCTAAACTATTTTTTTTAAACCTCTGGCAGTTTACCGCTTACCTTTGTACCAATTCAGGTTATTCACTGGACTTGAACTACTTACATTTCAATAAAAATTAGATGAAAAAATGGGGTCTAAAACTTTTGACCAGTAGGGTATATTTTCTAGTTTAAAGTTGTAACATTCTTGTCTGCTTTCTGTTCTCTTTTTGCTTTAATGTTATGTTACATGTAGCAAGACCAACCTCAAGGAATTCAATGGCCAATGTCACGTTTTGTGATGTGTGAAATGACCAATAGAAGTGTGTTCAACTTCCTAAAGAGCAGCGTTGCACCTGACACTTAAGGCTGAAATATACTTCATGCTAAGTACGTGTACACATGCTGAATGGCTGCAGCACGTATCCTGCGTTCGTTTGGTGCCTACTTTGTGCACGTCTCCCTGGCCCTCAAATGTACAATAATATGATGAATAGTATACCTTAACCCTTGTGTTGTCATAAGGGTCAAAGATGACTGTAGTTTTATTTAACAGCAGAGAAAACTCCCACATCTGTTTTTTCCCCCATCACAACAACCACAAAGACACACACGTCCACAATGGGAAAGTGATATTATGTGTGCTACTGATTTAGATTACAGAGTCTATAAAGGTGCTGCAGATGATATTCCCTCCAGTTCTCTCTTTGATGAAGCCATGAGTGAAACTCTGTTGTCTAAATCAACCACACAAATTCATTATGTGATTATAACTTTACTAATGTCTCATGTAGAACATAAATACAGACCTCAGTGTGTCCAGTTTGCAGAGTGGATTCCCCAGTCCAGCAGAGAGCAGCTTCATGCCGGCATCCTTCAGATCATTGTTACTTAGATCCAGTTGTCTCAGGAAGGAGGTTGACTTCAGAGCTGAGCTCAGAGAAGCACATCCTTCCTCTGTGATGTGACAGCCTGACAGCCTGTAGAATGTAATCATGATATGGATTACTACCACTACTATCTTCTAGAGGTAGAAATAAAGAAAATCAGTCTGATCATTTCCTGTGGGTGTTGTGGTGAGTTACTGTTGCAAGCTAAAAACAAAAGGGGGGACAAGGTGTTGTCATATAGAGCTTCTCTCCTCTGGAACAGACTTCATGTTTCAATCAGGGAGGCTGGCACTGTCTAGGTGTTTATTAGGGTTACATCAAGAACACTGAGTTGGAATTCTGATTATCTGTGTTCAACATCCATTTGCACATTTTATTTTCACATGGTTGAAAGTGATGGTTTGGGGGCTCTTTTGCTGGATCCAGAGTCGGCGACTTCCACAGAGTGAGTGGCACCCTGAACCAAAACTGCTACCACAGCATTTTGCAGCATTTCAACCATCAACTGAGACTTGCTTACTTCGACCAGTGTTAAGCTGTGCTTGAAGCTGTTGTCCTGTGAGCCGCCTGTCACACAAGCTGTTGACTCTCAGAGACTTGTCTTCTGATTCTGTTGTGGCTTTGGGTCTGCCAGACCTCTTCCTGTCAGAGTTTCCTCCAGTTTCCAGGGGCCTTTTGATGGTGTAGGAAACTGTACTCACTGACACCTTGGCTTTATTGGCAATTTCTATCTAAAGTAAAGACCTACACTTTTAAGGGTTTATTATGGTCTGTCTTCCTTTGTTAATTGAAAAACCTAAACTATTTTTTTTAACCTCTGGCAGTTTACCGCTTACCTTTGTACTGTGGTGGAATTTTAGAATATAGTTACAATGTATGTGTTTTTATATAGATAGATAATGTAATGAACTGGGGCTTTGTAGGAAGCAAGCTCTGTAGAATGGATGTAGCAGATTGTCTTAAGGTATTTATGATACCTAACTAAGAGCCAGGGGCATGGAGAAGGAGTACGTCAGCTTGAGTTCCCGTGACCTGAGGATCAGTTGATCAGGCCGACCTGACCTTTTGGCTAAGGAGATGGCCAAGTCAGACATTCTGTCTGTGTTTCATTAATTATCTTCTGACTTTGAGAAATAGCTGCTACATCAAAGGACTGTGGGACACTGGCTTGGGAGTTTATTGTCTTAGACTGTCACTGATCAGTGCTAGTGTGATGGCATTTTTGACATAGTTACTAAGAGTGTATTTTTAATAGACTGAGTTTGTGTTTAAACAAATGGTAAGATAAGGTATTTATGACTGATCTAATAAACAGCCATCAAAGGCACTAAGTTGGGGGAGTGGAGTCAGGATTAGGCAAGTTGACCCCTCTGCCCTGAACCTTTTGGTTCCAGGGGATTGGGCTGGTGTCCTGTTTATAATGTCAAAGGACTGTGGGACACTGGCTTGGGAGTTTATTGTCTTAGACTGTCACTGATCAGTGCTAGCCAATCACAGAGACCACTGCATTGATTGATTAGGACCATCTGTTCTAAGTTTATATAAGGCTGGGTTTTATGGTTGTTCTTCACCTCTCTCTCGAACAATCTGTAGGTTACAGCTTGCATGTCCTTCGCTATGACGGGTCCAGAGTACTCTGTTAATCTTAAGTTTGTACAAACTAAATCAATTGTATTGAAATCGCCATTGACTTGACTATTCAGATTACACAGAGCCGCGATAATTTTCCATGACAGTACCATTTCAGGTTATTCACTGGACTTGAACTACTTACATTTCAATAAAAATTGATAAAATGGGGGTGTTCTAAAACTTTTGACCAGTAGTGTATATATTCTAGTTTAAAGTTGTAACATCCTTGTCTGCATTCTGTTCTCTTTTTGCTTTAATGTTATGTTACATGTAGCAAGACCAACCTCAAGGAATTCAATGGCCAATGTCACGTTTTGTGATGTGTGAAATGACCAATAAAAGTGTGTTCAACTTCCTAAAGAGCAGCGTTGCACCTGACACTTAAGGATGAAATATACTTCACGCTAAGTACGTGTACACATGCTGAATGGCTGCAGCACGTATCCTGCGTTCGTTTGGTGCCTACTTTGTGCACGTCTCCCTGGCCCTCAAATGTACAATAATATGATGAATAGTATATCTTAACCCTTGTGTTGTCATAAGGGTCAAAGATGACTGTAGTTTTATTTAACAGCAGAGAAAACTCCAAAATCTGTTTTTTTCCCAAATTCAAATGTCTTACTTTTCCTAGTGACCCCAACATTCGTAAAATGTAAAAACGAATTAACATAACAACCACAAAGACACACACGTCCACAATGGGAAAGTGATATTATGTGTGCTACTGATTTAGATGACAGTCTATAAAGGTGCTGCAGATGATATTCCCTCCAGTTCTCTCTTTGATGAAGCCATGAGTGAAACTCTTGTCTAAATCAACCATACAAATACATTATGTGATTATAACTTTACTAATGTCTCATGTAGAACATAAATACAGACCTCAGTGTGTCCAGTTTGCAGAGTGGATTCCCCAGTCCAGCAGAGAGCAGATTCATGTCGGCATCCTTCAGATCATTGTTACTTAGATCCAGTTGTCTCAGGAAGGAGGTTGACTTCAGAACTGAGCTCAGAGAAGCACAGCCTTCCTCTGTGATGTGACAGCCTGACAGCCTGTAGAAGGTTATCATGATATGGATTACAAACACAACTATCTTCTAGAGGTAGAAATAAAGAATATTAGTCTGATCATTTCCTATGGGTGTTGTTATTTGTTATTGTCACCCAGCAGTAAAATGTACATCTCCAAATTTAAGCAAGGTTAAAGGCACCAAAGCTAAGGTACGAGTGAAATCTGAAACCCCCAGAACAGGTGACCAATTGTGTTATGCGTAAGATCGAAGACCATCTGTAACTATCAATAGTAAAATAACACATGAAAATAGGTGAGCAGTATGTAATTGGATGCCTGGGGGGTAAAGATCAGTTGGGTTCCAGAACCTGCTCGCATTTATTGGGATTTTTGTCATCTTGAAGACTGTAGCACAGTCAACAGACAAAGCACGGTACCATCACACCTTCTCCTTATCTCCCAGAGGAGAAGCTTCAAAGCTTCTGGCCCAGCATGGGGTCAGGAACAGAGACCACACGGCCTCAGTATCAGACAAAGGATTTATAAGGAAGAACTTTCTTTTGTGGATTTACAAACATATTCTCAAGGACTACATGGCTCCTGGACACTATTTCAATGACAGTAGTTGATGTATTATAATGTGTGCTTTTCTTATTTGCTTAGAACGTTGTTTAATTGAGGTTTGATTATAACTTCCCTTCAGGTATAGTTAAGTCAGCCAATCTTGATATCAAAATGATTGTACCATACTAACAAAACCATTTATGAATGTTGTATTGTTATATTCTGAAGTTTACGCATTCCATGGACAGTTGAAATAACGGAACTCAAAGCTAAGAGCCACTTCACACCTGGGCAGATCTCAGGACGACGCCCAGGTGGGGACCAATGCAAGCAAAAAGCAACATTTATTTATAAAGCACTTTAAAATCCATGATGAAACACAAAGTGCTGTACAGTAAAACAATAAAAAAAATGAAAGAGGTCACCTTCACGGGGACCCCCCCTGTTCTTTGGAGTATAAAACCCCCAAACGTACGATCACCCCCGCTTGTTCATAGGATTAAACTGAGGTGAACGCGTCACTCTCTAACCTATTCCTCTCAACCTGCAAATTCACTGAGCGCCCGGGACTTTGACGAGAGATTCTGCTTTCTATTCGTTGGACATAACGAACCATTGACTCCTTTCTTCAAACCGACAAAAGTAACTGCGATTTGCAATATTTCTTACTTGGGACATATTGGCATGTTGTGATTTAATTGTTGATGTTTGATTGTAGTTTACAAACGATTTTAACTTAACCCTCGTTAAGTCAGTTGCCCTTGATTGTCCATTGTTACTAGAAAGGCCTACCTTTCCCTCTCTACCTCTCTCCCACTCTCTCTCTCTCCCTCCCCCCTTCACACGCGCTCTACACAGCCATTGTGTTGCTCGCCCTCATTAGCATCCAGCCACTGTACTACTCTGACTAACCCATAACTTATCTGGTATTTGTTCATTATAATGAAATGTTCCTAAATAAATCATTGTGTATAATATTTGCGTATCTCTCACGTTATCTGATCTGCCCTCCTTTCATAGAATCCACTACTTAAGATTAGACTGATTATTACGAAGGCTATTATTCAATATTATTCAATAAGGTTTCCTCTGTCCCTTTAACAAATAAGAGGTGGTGCCCCCAAGAACTACATACTTTATTATAAATTAAGTATTGCTAATCTTAAACGAGCAAACCCCGCTACAACACTGAGTTGGAACTCTGATTATATGTGTTCAACATCCATTTGCACATTTTATTTTCCCATGGTTGAAAGTGATGGTTTGGGGGCTCTTTTGCTGGATCCAGAGTCGGGGACTTCCACAGAGTGGCACCCTGAACCAAAACTGCTACCACAGCATTTTGCAGCATTTCAACCATCAACTGAGACTTGCTTACTTCGACCAGTGTTAAGCTGTGCTTGAAGCTGTTGTCCTGTGAGCCGCCTGTCACACAAGCTGTTGACTCTCAGAAACTTGTCTTCTGACATTCTGTCTGTGTTTCATTAATTATCTTCTGACTTAGAGAAGTAGCTGCTACATCAAAGGACTGTGGGACACTGGCTTGGGAGTTTATTGTCTTAGACTGTCACTGATCAGTCCTAGCCAATCACAGAGACCACTGCATTGATTGATTAGGACCATCTGTTCTAAGTTTATATAATGCTGGGTTTTATGGTTGTTCTTCACCTCTCTCTTGAACGATCTGTAGGTTACAGCTTGCATGTCCTTCGCTATGACGGGTCCAGAGTACTCTGTTAATCATAAGTTTGTACAAACTAAATAAATGTTATTGAAACCGCCATTCTTGACTATTCAGATTACACAGAGCCACGATCATTTTCCATGACAGTACCATTTCAGGTTATTCACTGGACTTGAACTACTTAAATTTCAATAAAAATTGATAAAATGGGGGTGTTCTAAAACTTTTGACCGGTAGTGTATATATTCTAGTTTAAAGTTGTAACATCCTTGTCTGCATTCTGTTCTCTTTTTGCTTTAATGTTATATATGCGTTCGTTTGGTGCGTACTTTGTGCACGTCTCCCTGGCCCTTAAATATACGCATACGCAAGGTGCAATACCGACAGAAATCATGGGGCAGTATACTATCCCTGCATCTCAGATGGAATACTACCTTCCTCTGAAGTAAAGTAAGTCAGAACTAGAGAGGGTACAATTTCTGGGGAAATTGTAGGGTGTGCTTGCTTGCGTCGGTTGCACAGGGGTCCGTTTTTGAATGACATTTTTACAACTGATATTTCTGTATATTTTATATAAAAATGCATACTTATTATTTATAAAGATGACATAGATTTAAAAGCATTTTTTTTCTCTGCTCATTTACAACTGAAAATACGAGTGAAGTGTAGAATTAAATAGATGTCTTCTCATTTCCCCTGCAAGAGGCAGCCTCATCGTTGAAACAAAACGAATAAATTGGGCAGACCGGTGTAAAATTGACCTAATCTCTATGACTTAAACGTCATTTTAAGTTTTTCCCTTCTCATGATATTTTCAGGCATTTAGCCTACTCATTGCATTCATTCATTAATAAAGAACCCCCTTTGAAGATTATTCTACGACGTTACCCGGCAGTAGAAGATGGAATCGCGATTCAAACAGTACCATCTGCTAACTGAAAATATGCCCCCCAAAACGTAAATAAGCTTGACATTTATTTAGTGGAAAATCGCTCATTCATAAAAAGCTCACTGGTAGCGATCATTGTCAGTAACAACGCAAAATGCGATATAGCCCTGTGTGGAGAAGCTGCCCCGGTAAATTGTACTACTACGGTACTGTACAGTACTAGACTACTGCTGTGTTCTTCTTGGTAGCGATTGCATTGGTTGAATTGGATTTAACGTTCCGTTGTACGGTTTAAGATGAAATTAATTATTTTCATGAACAGATTGACAACGTTTAGGCTGTGGCAATGAAGTTCAGGTTAGTAGTTAGATAGACTTTTGATTTAAGTAAGGGGAGTGCCGAACATGTTCTGTTGCCGTTTGACTTCCTAAACAGCTGTGTAGTGTAGATGTTTTTGTAGTGCGTCTCACGTAAGCTACAGCGTTGCAGTGAGCTACACTGGTTTGAAACCACAGGTAATGGTAATTTCACCAACAAATCGTTTACTAATGTCAGAATAAACCCTACAACGAAAATGTATATGTGAGGAATGTTTATTTTAACGATTGAAAACAGATAACGCTACATCATAGACCACTGTAGTATGTGTTGCCCGGGCAACACAGGCTAATGTCATGATGCTAATACTTCAGTGAAATAGTAGACTACTGTTTCCGAAAGTAGATGTACTTCCTTAATAATATCAGCTTATACTGTACATTACACATGACAATTGTGTGTCATATCACAGTAAAATGAGTAAATAGTTATCACCCTGGCCTCTTTGCTTGTGGCGTTTCTGCAGCTGCCTTGCAGTAAAGCAGTTAGCTTAGCTATCTCCCAGAAGTTAACGAGCTGCTAAACTAATGTTCTGCTAGAGGTAGTCACGCGAGTTTTCGTGACGTTAGTGACGTAAGTAGCGTCATTGACTGTGGCTAGCAAGTTAGCCACCGTTAGCTTCACTTTTCGCCACAAAAACTTAATTTCCACTTAAACCATGCAACGGAACGTAAATCCCAATAGAAGCAACTCAATCGCTACCAAGACGAAACTTTTGACACCTAGGTTGTCTATGTAGGCCAAATATTGACTGAGTTGTAGGGGGGCAAAAAGAATAATAAAAATAATAATATATATGTGAGAGAACAAAGGTTGTGCCCTTGCCGAAGGCAAAGCACACCCAATAATAATAATATATATGTGAGAGAACAAAGTTTTTGCCCTTGCCGAAGGCAAAGCACACCCAATAAATGTGAATTGCCAGGAACATCGTAGTATTATACACCAAGCACACTTTTCTTGCTATTCCTAATCCGAAACCCTTCATGCAGTGGAAGAGGCGTCAACCACAGGGACTGACGTGGAAATTGACACCATGTTGAAACGATGAAGATGGGTTATGATTATGTATTTATCTGATTGAAAATGAAACTCTCAAATAACCCCTTTTATCATTATTCTATATTACTGGAAACCATATGTTAAGCTGTTAAATGACTATTATCCCTAAACGATAGAAGATATTGAGCCTGAGTGTGAGATCTGGGTGACAGAGGCTGAGGAGTGAGGGAGAAGGCTACCTGGAGGCAGGCAGAGGCCTGAGCTAGAAGTCAAGATGTTTTTGGCCCCACGCCTAGAATCTTATCTGTGGCCGCCTCTTATCAAGCTGTTCTCATATAGAGCTTCTCTCCTCTGGAACAGACTTCATGTTTCACTGAGTTGGAACTCTGATTATCTGTGTTCAACATCCATTTGCACATTTTATTTCCATCTCTACTCTTGATGCATGATTATGCTTTGCTTATGGTCTGCACCTCTCTTAGTCACCGACCACCTCTGGAGAAGTGGAACTCTCACTGAATTGCTCCTCCCAGGCTTTCTTAAATGTTTTAACTATGAGTTTTCCTGAGTTTTTCCTTGTCTTCCTTGAGGGTTTAGGTTGGTTTAGGTGCAGTTCTATGGGCCCTCTGTGACATAGCTTGTAGAAAGGGCTATACAAATAACATTTGATTTGAACACAATGACACGGTAGTCAGTAAACAATGTGAAATATTAACCTGTCTGAGAAGCTGATGTCACTGGGCTGGATTGTACCTGTGGAATATTCTATCTCTTGTCGTGTACTGAAACATCATGTGGTCATCCTGAAGTATTTCTATTATGATTATAAGAAGAATTATAAACACTACTACCCTCTGGAGGTAGAAATAAATAATATCAGTCTGTCATTTTCCTCTCAAACACCAAGGTTTGATCAGTCAGAGGACTGTCTGTCCAGGTTGGCTGACTTTACTTTTATCTCAAATGGAATCGTACCAAACTATAGTGTCAGAAATTGTACATGCAGTGCACCTTTTTCTTTCCTTTTTAAAAAAGTGGAGAAGGACCATTTTGAGGGAGGAACAGAAGGGTAACATTTGCAGTGGCCTCTTAAATCTTACCCTTCTGTTCTCACAAAATCATCATAGTAGTACAATACACCAAGAAAGTATTACATATTACAACCAATAGCAGGTCTGTCAGTATACCACACAGCATACGTTTCTGGCTATTTCTGACACACAACCCTTGATGCAGGGATAGTGGTGTCAAGCACAGGGACAGCAGTACACTAGCAGACAGATACAAAACACAATGCCATGTCAATCTACAATAACATAATGAAGTAGTATGTCTTAAATAGATTCCTGTCCCACCCTGATCTGTTTCACCCATCTCATGTTTGTCTCCACCCCCTCCAGGTGTCTCCCATCTTCCTTCCTACCCTCATTTATCCCTGTGTTTTCTGTTTGGGGTCAGTTCTTCTTGTTTGTCGAGCCTACAGTACCAGCATGTTTTTCTCTACCTCCTTTAGTCTTTTCTGCCTCTTAGTTCCCCTGGTCCTTACATCCTGCCTGCCCTGACTCTGAGTCTGCCTGCTGCCCTGTACCTGAATGACTCTGCCTTGTGGATGAAAAACCTAGCCTGCCCTGAATATTCTTTGTCCGGCCCCCTTATACCTTTAATAGACCACAAACTTACGACCAGTGTGTGATTCAGTGTGTGGTGTGATTATAACTGTTGTTGTGTCATGTTGAACAGGGATGCAGACCTGAACCACAAATAGTTTACAACAACGTCCAAAAGAAAACACACCTTGTGTAATTACGCAAAGAGACGCTCACTGATGAGGCTGGGACTAGGCCTACATAAAACCGGCATTTAAAATTTTGTTTAAGTTGCTTGGCAGATTTTGTTTGTGATAACGAGCCAGACCACCTAAAGCTATGTAGCTAATGATGAATATAAAGTTATGTTACCTCAACGTTAACTCATGTCAGCTGCATATCTCTCCCGGCTTAATAAAGCTAAGTTAAACATTGCGGTACCGCGCTCCTTCACTTGGGTGAGAGAAAGATGTGAAAGCAGAGTACTAATCCGCCTCGAAGAAAATAAAAAAACTAATGCATTAAATATAATAGACTTTGAGAGTGCTAATTTTTAGTTCAAATACACAGTTACAGATCAAATCTAACTTTTTACCGAGTCAAACCCTACTGCTTGTGTGTTTTGAGTGGTCTGGTCTTGACCCAGTATCGCCCTGCTTTGGTCTTGAACTTGACTCGGTATCGCCCAGTCTTGGTCTTAGTCTTGACCCGGTCTCGACCCCCAAAAGTCTTGTTCTTGGTCTCGATACACCTTGGTCTCGGTTTAGGTGATCTTGACTACAACACTGTCCCCTGGTCCTGACCTCCTGCCTGGCCTGACTCCGAACCTGCCTGCTGCCCTGTACCTGAATGACTCTGCCTTGTGGATTACGACCCTTGACTGCCCTGACTATTCATTGGCCGGACCCCTTGTACCTTTAACAGACCACAAACTTACGACCAGTGTGTGATTCAGTGCGTGGTGTGAGATTATAACTATAGTTGTGTCATGTTGAACATGAATACAGACCTCAGTGTCTCCAGCTTGCAGAGTGGATTCCCCAGTCCAGCAGAGAGCAGCTTCATGCCTGAATCCCCCAGGTTGTTGTTACTCAAGTCCAGCTCTGTCAGATCTGAGGAGGGGAGAGCTGAGGCCAGCGCTTCACAGCACCGTTCTGAGAGGTTACAGTCATTCAGCCTACATGACATAAGGAGAACACGAGACATCATCAGAGTCGTGTTTTGTATTATAGGAACATATGATAATCAAACACTATCACAATATGTGCTGTTGTAATATTATCATTAAAAAATCTAATGCCTTATACATACAGAGCAGCTTTGGAGTCTTTGACCACTGGCAGCAGCCTCAGAAGACCTTCCTCTGATCTGGAGTATTTCTTCAGGTCAAACACGGCCATCTTCTCTTTTGAAGTCAGCAACACAAAGACCAGAGCTGACCATTGTGTAGATGAGAGCTCCTCACTGGAGAGACGTCCTGAGCTCAGGTAGTGTTGGATCTCCTCCACCAGAGCATGGTCATTCAGTTCATTCAGACAGTGGAACAGATTCATGCATCTCTCTGGAGAGGGATCCTCTCTGATCTTCTCCTTGATGTACTTGATTGTTTTCTCATGGCTCTCTGTGTTGCGTCTTGTCAGTAGACCTGTCAAGCGAGTCTGACTGGACTCCATTGAGAGGCCCAGGAGAAAGCGGAGGAAGAGGTCCAGTCGTCCATTCTCACTTTCTAAGGTCCTGTCCACAGCACTCTCGTAGAATCTGACAGCTGGTTTGAAGAAGGTTGGTCTCTTGAGAATGTTTTTTTCCATTACATTCACTTTGTTGTTAATGAATGACAGAAACACATGCAGAGCAGCAAAAAGCTCCTGGATGGTCAGATGGACAAAGCAGTACACCTTCTCCTCACCATCCCATTTATCTTCTGAAAAGATTTCTGTACACATCCCAGAGCAGTTTGCAGCTTTTTCAACATCAATGCCACACTTCTTCAGATCTGCCTCGCTGAAAATCAGTTCATCATTTTCCAGTTGTGTGAAAGCCAGTTTCCCCAGTGATCGAATCATCTTAATGTTATTCTTGTCCCAGAGTGCATCAGTCTCCGCTTTCCCGTTGTACTTCGCATTCATCTTTCTGACTTGGTCAACCAGGAAGTGTATGTAAACTTGAGTCAGATTCCTGGGCATCTCTTTTTTTCCATAGGTCTTTATTAAAACTGTTGCAATAATGAAAGCGACGACTGGAATATGGCACATGATGTAGAGGGTCTTTATTGTCTTGATGTGTGAGATGATTTCCCTGGCCAGGCTCTCATCACTGCATCTCTTCATGATGTACTCATCCTTCTGATCATCATTGAACCCTCGTACCTCCGTCACCAGGTCCACACACTCATCAGGGATCTGATTGGCTGCGACAGGTCGGGACGTTATCCAGAGGAGAGCAGAAGGAAGCAGATCTTTCATGATCAGGTTTGTCAGCAGCACATCTATGGTCTTTGGCTCTGTGACATCATCACAGCTCTCATACTTCTCGTAGTTGAGGGTCATCTTGAACTCATCAAGACCATCCAAGATAAACAGAACTTTCAATTCTGTCTTGTTTTCTTGTATCTTTCTGAACATGGCTTCAAGAAACTCTTTCTCCATTTCTTTGAAGCATTTTTGAATTACACCAATCAAGGTGCGCTTCTCTTTCTTCAACAAATTCAGCTGTCGAAAAGGGAGTGGGAAAATGAAATCAATGTCTTGGTTTTCTTTTTTATTTGCCCAGTCCAGAGCGAACTTGTGTGAAGAAAACGTTTTGCCGATGCCAGCAATTCCCTTGGTCAGAACTCTTTTGATGAGTTTGTCTTGTTCATCTGGGGATTTGAAGATGTCGTTGAATTCAACTTTTTTCTCTGGCCCTCTAATCTTCCTGTATTCTCCCTCAATCTGTCGCACTTCATGTTGGTCGTTGACCTCTCCACCTCCAGCCTCTGTGATGTAGAGCTCTGTGTAGATACTGTCCAGGGAGATTTTCTTGCCATGTTGTTTCATCCCATCAACTATTTCTTCATACTTGGATTTTAGTAGTCTTTGATGTTTGCGTTTCTTGAATTTGAACATTTCTGTATATTTATCTACAGAAAAAACATACACATGTGAACTTGAATTTGAATTAATTCATATAATTCAAATACAATTAAGATATCCCAATTTGAAAGTGAATTAGCAGCCTAATATCATAGCCTCTACATTACAAGATTTAAAATGTGTATGTACGTATGGTGTCTTTATGATTGTAATTATTGGGTGTGCTTTGCCTTCGGCAAGGGCACAACCTTTGTTCTCTCACATATATATTATTGGGTGTGCTTTGCCTTCGGCAAGGGCACAACCTTTGTTCTCTCACATATATATTATTATTATTATTCTTTTTGCCCCCCTAAAACTTAGTCAATATTTGGCCTACATAGACAACCTAGGTGTCAACAGTTTCGTCTTGGTAGCGATTGAGTTGCTTCTATTGGGATTTACGTTCCGTTGCATGGTTTAGGCTCAAGTTAAGTTTTTGTGGCGAAAAGTGAAGCTAACGGTGGCTAATTTGCTAGCCACAGTCACTGACGTTACTAACGTCACTAACGTCACGAAAACACGCGTGACTACCTGTAGCAGAACATTCGTTTCGCATCTGTTAACTTGGGGGATAGCTAGGCTAACTATAGCTTTACTGCAAGGCAGCTGCAGAAACGCCACAAGCAAAAAGGCCAGGGTGACTATTTACTCATTTTACTTTGTGATGTGAAAGACAATTGTGAAATGTAACGTACAATATTAGCTGATATTATTAAGGAAGTAGGCCCACATCTACTTTCGGAAACGGTAGTCTACTATTTCACTGAAGCATTAGCATGACATTAGCCTCTGTTGCCCGGGCAACACATACTACAGTGGTCTATGATGCATCTGTTTTCAATCGTTAAAATAAACATTCCTCACAAATACATTTTTGTTGTAGGATTTATTATGACATTACATTACAAGTAAACGATTTGTGGGTGAAATTATCATTACCTGAGGTTTCAAACCAGTGTTGCTCACTGACACGCTGTAGCCTACGCGAGACACTACCAAAACATCTACACAGCTGTTTAGGAAATCAAACGGCGACAGAACATGTTCGGCACTCCCCTTACTTAAATCAAAAGTCTATCTAACTACTAACCTGAACTTCATTGCCACAGCCTAAACGTTGTCAATCTGTTCATGAAAATAATTAATTTCAGCTTAAACCGTACAACGGAACGTTAAATCCAATTCAACCAACGCAATCGCTACCAAGACGAACACAGCAGTAGTCTAGTACTGTACCGTAGTAGTACAATTTACCGGGGCAGCTTCTCCACACAGGGCTATATCGCATTTTGCGTTGTTACTGACAATGATCGCTACCAGTGAGCTTTTTATGAATGAGCGATTTTCCACTAAATAAATGTCAAGCTTATTTACGTTTTGGGGGGCATATTTTCAGTTAGCAGATGGTACTGTTTGAATCGCGATTCCATCTTCTACTGCCGGTAACGTCGTAGAATAATCTTCAAAGGGGGTTCTTTATTAATGAATGAATGCAATGAGTAGGCTAAATGCCTGAAAATATCACGAGAAGGGAAAACTTAAAAGGACGTTTAAATCATAGAGATTAGGTCAATTTTTACACCGGTCTGCCAAATTTATTCGTTTTGATTCAGCTATGAGGCTGCCTCTTGCAGGGGAAATGAGAAGACATCTATTTCATTCTACACTTCACTCGTATTTTGAGTTGTAAATGAGCAGCAACAAATATATGCTTTAAATCTATGTAATCTTTATAAATAATAAGTATGCATTTTTATATAAAATATACAGAAATACGGACCCCTATGCAACCAATGCAAGCAAGCACACCCTACAATTTCCCCAGAAATTGTACCCTCTAGTTTCTTATGTACCATGACAGTCTATTTCATAATGATCATGTCTTATGTACCATGACAGTCTATTTTATTGATATAATTCTTATGTACCATGACAGTCTATTTCATCATGATCATTTCTTAAGTACCATGACAGTCTATTTTATCATGATCATTTCTTATGTACCATGACAGTCTATTTCATCATGATCATTTCTTATGTACCATGAGGCTCTGAGGGGTTTCCACCAGGAGCAGCAGCATGGCCTCCAGTCTCAGTCGTGTTGGAGGAACCCTGGACTTCCTGAGGAAGACAGGAAGTTGAACTGTTCCCACCAGCCTCCTCAGCACCACTGACACCTGTGAGGAGAGAGAAGACAGGAAGAGTCAGGGCTGTCTCATCCTCTCAGGTGTTCCACTCTGTGGAGCTGTGGGTAACATGTAAGGAGCATGTCCTGTGTCTGTGCTGGGTTTCCTGTCCTGTGTGGACTGGGGTTGGTGTTAGCGTGCTGGACTACCACTAATATAATGTCACCTTGTTTAGTTATGAGAAGGGTGTCAGTCGTCCTTACAGTGTCTGCAGTCCTAAGTGATAGTCATGCAGACTAACACTGCAGACACAGAAAGGAGGGCAACATATCCTCTACACTGCATCTCTAACAGTGAATACAACATATTTCTAGATATAATGTATACCAGCTTATGAGATTGCAGCATTATCACAGCATTGTTGTTTTTGTTTCCAATTTGGGAAACAAATAATACTAATACCCATAGAACACTTACCCATCAGCTGCTCAGCAAGATTATTCTGATCCATCTTTCTCAGGATCTCCACAGTGATCTTCAGAGCTCCTTTGAGTGCATATGTCTCCACCATCTTTTCCATTGTGTCCAGTTCATCAGCGTTCTCCAACTTGTTCTTTGGGATGGGATTAAACCCACTTGGAACTTCATTCTGCAGGAACCATTTAAACTTCTTCAGTTCCTTTTCCCCGAGCTGCTCCAGAGTTTTCAACAGGTGCGTTGTATTACTTGTGGCCATTGTGGATCACTGGAGAGAGTGTATTGTGTGTTGCTTAGTAAAATAAAGTTCAAACATTTCTTAAAAACTAGACTTTAAGTGACAAAAGATGTTTCTAAATTAGTATGTTAAAAGCCCACACAAGTATTGTTGTTCTCTTTCAGAATCATTTTGTTTCACACTTCACAACATTTTGATTTTGTAGTATTGTGTGTTGGTAAATGTATCTTATGTTTGAGATTGGTATGAAATAAAATGATGCACAATATGATTGGTTGGTGAGTTTTGCCAAGTAAAACATTCCATCTCTCTCTCTCACCACACATTCCATTCTTGCCTGTTTAGGTACTATTGAAACCATTCAATGTATGAGTAAACTTAACCCTTAACCCTCATTGTCACATTAATCATAATGACGTTTTGTATTTATCAATAATTCTTCAAGAAAATGTCATTTTCCTGTCACTCAGCACCCCTCCCCCCTCTCTATCTCCACTGTAGAGTTTAGTTTGATTCTCATCTATCTGGTTTTACCCATTTCTACATTCCAGTCCTGTGGTGCTACAGGACTCTGTAGAAACCATGACATGGATGAGGAAATGCAGTTTCACTTGACGCTCCCAGTAGGAATGATGGGTGTTGGGTGGAGTTGTGAGTCTCATGACTTATAAGAATGATGGGTAAATACGACGTGATCTAAACAAATTATTTAAAAACCTCTGCCAGTCTGATGTACAATCCCCCCTAATCATTCCAGAAACATGACTTGTCACCCTGTCACATGATTATCACTGTTCTGTGTTCTGTACTGTAACTCTGGATGTTTGTCCTCCCTCACCTGCAGCCTACATCACCTGCCCTGCCAGAACCCTCCTCTCTCTGCCCTGTCTCTGATCACCTGCCCTGCCAGAACCCTCCTCTCTCTGCCCTGTCTCTGATCACCTGCCCTGCCAGAACCCTCCTCTCTCTGCCCTGTCTCTGATCACCTGCCCTGCCAGAACCCTCCTCTCTCTGCCCTGTCTCTGATCACCTGCCCTGCCAGAACCCTCCTCTCTCTGCCCTGTCTCTGATCACCTGCCCTGCCAGAACCCTCCTCTCTCTGCCCTGTCTCTGAACACCTGCCCTGCCAGAACCCTCCTCTCTCTGCCCTGTCTCTGATCACCTGCCCTGCCAGAACCCTCCTCTCTCTGCCCTGTCTCTGATCACCTGCCCTGCCAGAACCCTCCTCTCTCTGCCCTGTCTCTGATCACCTGCCCTGCCAGAACCCTCCTCTCTCTGCCCTGTCTCTGATCAGGGTCTTTCTAATGCTCAGGATACTCTTGCACAGTGCAAATGAAACATTCACCAATGCACAGAGGAACACATGGAACAGGTGTACACTAGATGGTGTATTGAATATGATACGATACGATGAACTTTATTTTCCCGATCAGGGAAATTTGTCTTGGACTCTGCGGTGCGTCATGAATGCCTGACAATTGACAATGAAAGTTTGTCATCATGGGTTGTCATGGGCTAGCCATCTCTCTGACCGACAATCAAAAGCTGTTAGCACTAGCTCCCCAGTCTATAAAGGACCAAAGTAGTCTAAATAGACCCTTGATTACACATGTAGTTTTCTTGTTAAATGTCATAGTCTGTCTCCTTCCCTGGCCACTGTTTACTGATAACACAGTACATCCTCACAGTAGCCTCTGATCACATTTACAGACACACGAGACATGTTTAATGGAAATTAAATAATGGTATACTGTGCAGCCTAGGATCTATGCTGATAAACAAACACGTCAGTATTTGAAAGGATAACACATCAGACCAGGAATAGAGATGCTAATTTACTTACTCATAACCTATTCTGGACTGACAGTAAATCCTTCACTCTCCAACATATGAATAAACACCTTCTACTGACCTTTATAAAACTCTGGTTTCACCCTCAGCCTCCTCTCTGTGCTCCATCTGGTTCTGTGTGTGTCTGCTGTAATGCTGACAGTCTGATCACCTGTAGTGCTGCCTTGTACTCATCTGATCCCAACGTTAAAGACTACTCTTACTGCTGTTGGTATTGTTACTGTTCATGGAACATTCTGTATATATTATTCAAGTCCAAACATATACCCCTCACTCTTGGTTGATCCTGTTTGGAGTCTCAGTACTGGAACTTTCTTATGTAAGGGTGCGTGCATGCCCAAACAGGATGGGAGAAAGGCAGAGGTTTGAAGGAGAGAGGGGGAGGAGTAGAGGAGGAGAGAGGAGGTAAAGGAGATGGGGTGAGGAGGAGAGAGGGGGAGGTGTAGAGGAGGAGAGAGGAGGTAAAGGAGACAGGGGGTGAGGAGGAGAGAGGGGGAGGTGTAGAGGAGGAGAGAGGGGGTAAAGGAGACAGGGGGTGAGGAGGAGAGAGGGGGAGGAGTAGAGGAGGAGAGAGGAGGTAAAGGAGACAGGGGGTGAGGAGGAGAGAGGGGGAGGTGTAGAGGAGGAGAGAGGAGGTAAAGGAGACAGGGGGTGAGGAGGAGAGAGGGGGAGGAGTAGAGGAGGAGAGAGGAGGTAAAGGAGACACGGGGTGAGGAGGAGAGAGGGGGAGGTGTAGAGGAGGAGAGAGGGGGTAAAGGAGACGGGGGGTGAGGAGGAGAGAGGGGAGGAGTAGAGGAGGAGTAGAGGAGGTAAAGGAGACGGGGTGAGGAGAGAGGGGGAGGAGTAGAGGAGGAGAGAGGAGGTAAAGGAGACGGGGTGAGGAGGAGAGAGGGGGAGGAGTAGAGGAGGAGAGAGGGGGAGGAGTAGAGAGGAGGTAAAGGAGACAGAGGGGGAGGATTTGATCCTGGTTAAGGCGTGTTGTGACTCGCACTTTAGATCTTTAAAAAAAATCTGAATCTTGACGGGAAGGAGAGAGAGATAGAGAAAAAGATAGAGAATGTACACTGTGCAACCTTCTGATTACTAGCCCGCTTCCCTAACCGCTCAGCCACCTGACTCCTCCCAGTATTTCAAAGGATAACACATCAGACCAGGAATAGAGATGCTAATTTACTTACTCATAACCTATTCTGGACTGACAGTAAATCCTTCACTCTCCAACATATGAATAAACACCTTCTACTGACCTTTATAAAACTCTGGTTTCACCCTCAGCCTCCTCTCTGTGCTCCATCAGGTTATGTGTGTGTCTGCTGTAATGCTGACAGTCTGATCACCTGTAGTGCTGCCTTGTACTCATCTGATCCCAACATTAAAGACTCCTCTTACTGGTGTTGTTATTGGTACTGTTCATGAACATACAATACATATTTGAATGTGTCACACCCACATACATACACACACACACACACACACACAGACACACACTTATGCTTGGACCAGTTGATCCTGTTTGGAGTCTCATTACTGGAACTTTCTTATGTAAGGGTGCATGCATGCCAAAACAGGATGGGAGAAAGGCAGAGGTTTGAAGGAGAGAGGGGGAGGTGTAGAGGAGGAGAGAAGAGGTAAAGGAGACAGGGGGTGAGGAGGAGAGAGGGGGAGGTGTAGAGGAGGAGGGAGGAGGTAAAGGAGAGAGGGGGTGAGGAGGAGAGAGGGGGAGGTGTAGAGGAGGAGAGAGGGGGAGGATTTGATCCTGGTTAAGGTGTGTTGACTCAAACTTGATATCCATTTTCTTAACCTGAGTCTTGACAGGAAGGAGAGAGAGAGAGATAGAGAAAAAGATAGAGAATGTACCCTGTGTATATGTGTGAACGTGTTTGTATCAGTGTAATGTATGTGTAAATATACTGTATGTAAGTGTGAGTGGAGGAGAATGTAGTACACCACTGTGTGGTGTGTGTGTGTGTATGTGTTGACTTTAGGGATGCACCGAATCCAGGATTCGGTTTAGGATTTGGCCGAATATTTTTGACGGGGTTCAGTTTCGGCCCAACCCCAACCCTACGCCCAGCACTACGCGCGCTACGCTGGTCGACATAATGATGCCGCCGTTGATTACAGGAAGGTGTTTGCGTAGGTGGACCGTTCAATGCAGTAGGCTGAGAGAAAGTGAAAATGGAACTCGTGAGCAGAAAAAGTGTTGTTTGGCAGTAGGCTACTTTCAGTCAAAAGAAGGCGATTCAAGTCGAGTCACATGTTCAATTTGCAATGCCGATTTGTCTCGTGGTGGCAAGGACCCTAAACAATACACAACATCTCCGCTGTTAAAACATTTGCGTATGAAACATCCGAAAGAAATTCAAGAAATCTAAAAGGCTAATATTTCGGATATTGATTGGATCTTGAGATCAGGAACATAGGCATATGGTAATTGTCAAAATAGTTTTTTCCACTTGTCTTCCTGTTCTATACAAATGAAAAACTGCTGTGTACACTGCTGTGGACGTTGGTTACTTCTTTAATGTGTTTACTGTGTTAATGGACTGAGGATGGGAGTAGGATTCGGTATTCGGTTTCGGATTTGACCTAATCTTAACCAGTGGATTCAGTATTCGGATTCGACCGAATCTTAACCAGTGGATTCGGTATTCGGTTTCGGATTTGACCGAATCTTAACCAGTGGATTCAGTATTCGGTTTCGGATTTGACCGAATCTTAACCAGTGGATTCGGTATTCGGTTTCGACCGAATCTTAACCAGTGGATTCGGTATTCGGTTTCGGATTTGACCGAATCTTAACCAGTGGATTCGGTATTCGGTTTCGTCCGAATCTTAACCAGTGGATTCGGTATTTGGCCGAACCCCAAAAATCTGGATTCGGTGCATCCCAAGTTGACTTGCATATGTGTAAATCAAATCAAAATGTATTTGTATAGCCCTTTTTACAAGCAATGTCACAAAGGGCTTCACATACGCCCATAGCACTGCCCCCCAACCAACCTAAACCCTCAAGGAAGACAAGGAAAAACTCAGAGAAAAACTCAGTGAGCAATTCAGTGAGGGATCCCCTTCTCCAGAGACAGTTGGTGAAAGAGAGGAGCAGAACACAGGCTAAACATAGTCATACAGCAAGGATTGTCAATGGGTGTTGAAACATCAAAATCCAGTGTTAAACTTGGGTCAGTTGGTAAATGTCAGTATTTCAGAGGTAGCCACAGGGCTGGGGACTGTGATCAGTGCAGCATCACAGGCAGTGCAGCATCACAGGCAGTGCAGCATCACAGGCAGTGCAGCATCACAGGCAGTGCAGCATCACAGGCGGTGCAGCATCACAGGTGGTGCAGCATCACAGGCGGTGCAGCATCACAGGCAGTGGAGCATCACAGGCAGTGCAGCATCACAGGCGGTGCAGCATCACAGGCGGTGCAGCATCACAGGCGGTGCAGCATCACAGGCAGTGTATCATCACAGGCAGTGCAGCATCACAGGCAGTGTATCATCACAGGCAGTGTATCATCACAGGCAGTGCAGCGTCACAGGCAGTGCAGCATCACAGGCAGTGCAGCATCACAGGCAGTGCAGTATCACAGGCAGTGCAGCGTCACAGGCAGTGCAGCATCACAGGCGGTGCAGCATCACAGGCGGTGCAGCATCACAGGCGGTGCAGCATCACAGGCAGTGCAGCATCACAGGCAGTGCAGCATCACAGGCAGTGCAGCATCACAGGCGGTGCAGCATCACAGGCAGTGCAGTATCACAGGCAGTGCAGCGTCACAGGCAGTGCAGCATCACAGGCAGTGCAGTATCACAGGCAGTGCAGCGTCACAGGCAGTGCAGCATCACAGGCAGTGTAGCATCACAGGCAGTGCAGCATCACAGGCAGTGCAGCATCACAGGCAGGAGGATGGACAGGAAGGGAAGGGACCAGGAACTCGCTGTTGTCCGTCAGGGAGACCGATGTCCACTTGGCGACTAGATCCAGCTTTGGCAGACTGTCACAGACCGATCACGACCAGGCAGGTGCTGACAACTCAAACCCCCCACACCACAGGGGATGTGTGGAGGGGGACAGAGAGAGGAGAGCAGGGATTAGAGAAAGCAAGGAGAAACTAACAGTTCCAGTTCTATTACTGTAAGAACAAGGGCCCCACTGGTCAGGTGTGGACTAGTGCAGCAGGTTAGGGTTAGGAGACCAAAAAGGGATTTCCTGTTCCAGCCCCCCTCGGTTGGGTGATAGGGTGCAAAGATACCAGAGAGGTATGGTGGTGCTAATCCATGGAGAGATTTGTAGGTTAGTAGTAGGACTTTGAAATCAGCTCTGGCTTGGATTGGGAGCCAGTGTAGAGAGGCGAGAGTAGTTCAATCAGGAGAGACCTGGGATGAGTGAAAGATGTTTATTACAGACTAATAAATGTACTAAGGTGTTTGGAGCTTGAACCCCACGGGGAATTATATGGATCAACGGGCGCCTGCCCAACGCCCGAAGAAGAATCCCCCACGGAGTCCAGACACTGGTGGCGGTGGCGGCAGCCGACGACCAATCGAGCCGAAGACTGAGACAGGAACCGGGCGGCGACGGGGTGGTGGAGGGTCGCGCACTTGATAGCATGGACAAACTACAGAGGGAGAGAATCATATTTAAAGGCACGGATCATGTGACACCATTAATTGATAGCGGGAGCGCTAATCGACCTGAACCCTAGTGACCGCCCGTCCAGGGAAACGGGGGGAAGGTAGGGCGTTCTTAGCGGGGGGAGTGAGAAGTGTACACTACGATTAAACCCGAGTGCAGAGATCGGTCTTGCCTGACTGAACTTGCGCAAGCTTCATATGTTATATGATCATACTTTCTGGTTCTGGTCACTAGTCTAGCAGCAGCATTTTGCACCAGTTGTACATTTTTTACGTAGCTTCTTGGAAGGCCAGAGAATAATTTGTCGAATCAGACACTCTTTTGGCAAAACTCTAAACACATTCTCATGTCTGATGTGTATCAGTCTGTCAGCCTCTGTTCTGTAGAAACCATGCCAGGAATGAGGACATGCAGTTGTTGTGAACATGTCCCTCCCTGTAACAGATGACAGAGCTAGCCTAACCGGTTGAGGTAACAGAGAGGTTGTTTCGTCTGAGAACATTTGAGGCAAAGTTAACCCAGAGATGGACACATGGTGAGACTGAGGGGGGTCACACTGTCTCTAGGGCTCCCTTACAGCAGGGGTGGAGAGACTAAAGGAAACAGACAAAGAGAGGAAGAGAGAGAGAGAGAGTGGGGAGAGGAAGACAGAGATAGGGATTGAGTAAAGGGGGGAGAGAAAGGAAGAGAAAGACAAATAGAAGGGAGGAAGAGCAAAAGAAGAGGACAAGAGAGAGAGAGAGACAGAGAGAGACAGAGAGAGCGAGAGGCGTAGAGAGGGGGGGGAAAGAGAGATAAAGAGAGTTGGTGACATTCACTGGAGCTTCTGCAGGAAGTAGAAAGACTTGGACTTGCTTCATTTATAAATGATTACATGTTTACAATGTCATTCTCTTTTCTTTTTGTAACTGATGGAATGTTTTACTGATATAGAAAACTGATATGAATCTCTTCTTCTACAGGCATCCACTCCTCAGCTGTAGGCTACACAGCATTCCTGCTCATGTCTGATGTCTGTCTGTCAGCCTCTGTTCTGGAGAAACCAACTTCATGTATGAGGAAATGCAGTTGTTTTGAACTTGATGCTGCCAGCAGAAATGATGGGTGTTGCCAAGATGTGTAGGTTCCATGACTTATTAGAATTATGGGTAAATATACAGTAGGAGGGAAAATATAAGGAGGTGAGGGAAGGAGGGGAGATAGGGGAAGTGAGGAGGGAAGGAGGAGAGATATAAGGAGGTGAGGGAAGGAGGGGAGATAGGGGAAGTGAGGAGGGGAGGAGGGGAGATATAAGGAGGTGAGGGAAGGAGGGGAGATAGGGGAAGTGAGGAGGGGAGATATAAGGAGGTGAGGGAAGGAGGGGAGATAGGGGAAGTGAGGAGGGGAGATATAAGGAGGTGAGGGAAGGAGGGGAGATAGGGGAAGTGAGGAGGGGAGATATAAGGAGGTGAGGGAAGGAGGAGAGATAGGGGAAGTGAGGAGGGGAGATATATGGAGGTGAGGAGGAAAGATCGGGGAGGGGAGATTGGAGGAGTTAGGAGGGGAGATATTTCCCATCCATTTGATTTTTTCGCATCAGCTTAATCTTGCTAACCTCCTCCACAACAATGATTGATGGTTTAGGGTTGTCTCCATGGCAACAACCTTCTCTCCATGGTCACTCTGGGCTTGAGCCCATGTGTACAAACAAAACCGTGCATCTTTTAAAAAGTATAAAAAGCTAAATGTAAACCACCTTGTACACCTCCCAAGTGAGCGATTTGACTTTTGGCTAACAGACATCCCAACCTGCAAAACCTCATTTCAGGGTGCTGCCCCCCCAGAAGTAGAAGAGCTTTCTCAGGCTTATTTACAATGACAAACAAAAACATGCCAATCAACTACTTGAAATTTAAAGTAGCTATTGGGAGAGAGTGAAAGACATGAAAAGATAAATAGGCAGGGGGAGGGAGGGAGGGAGGTTTTTTTTGTGTGTTTCTTTTCAGTGTAGTAGGGTGAACACAGACACACACAAACAGGAGGCCCAGACAAGTGGTTCACAATGCAGACATGTCCTAGTGCTGCCCTCTAGTGGTGCTACAGGACACTTGTCTCATTAAAAACCGTAACGTGTTTAGGTGTTTATCTGGCCACCTGGTAGACACCACTCCCTCCCAGTCCAGTGTGTAGTCTTACATGCAGTCTGTCACCTGGTAGACACCACGCCCTGCCAGTCCAGTGTGTAGTCTTACATGCAGTCTGTCACCTGGTAGACACCACGCCCTCCCAGTCCAGTGTGTAGTCTTACATGCAGTCTGTCACCTGGTAGACACCACGCCCTGCCAGTCCAGTGTGTAGTCTTACATGCAGTCTGTCACCTGGTAGACACCACGCCCTCCCAGTCCAGTGTGTAGTCTTACATGCAGTCTGTCACCTGGTAGACACCACGCCCTGCCAGTCCAGTGTGTAGTCTTACATGCAGTCTGTCACCTGGTAGACACCACGCCCTCCCAGTCCAGTGTGTAGTCTTACATGCAGTCTGTCACCTGGTAGACACCACGCCCTGCCAGTCCAGTGTGTAGTCTTACATGCAGTCTGTCACCTGGTAGACACCACGCCCTCCCAGTCCAGTGTGTAGTCTTACATGCAGTCTGTCACCTGGTAGACACCACGCCCTGCCAGTCCAGTGTGTAGTCTTACATGCAGTCTGTCACCTGGTAGACACCACGCCCTGCCAGTCCAGTGTGTAGTCTTACATGCAGTCTGTCACCTGGTAGACACCACGCCCTCCCAGTCCAGTGTGTAGTCTTACATGCAGTCTGTCACCTGGTAGACATCACGCCCTCCCAGTCCAGTGTGTAGTCTTACATGCAGTCTGTCACCTGGTAGACACCACGCCCTCCCAGTCCAGTGTGTAGTCTTACATGCAGTCTGTCACCTGGTAGACACCACGCCCTGCCAGTCCAGTGTGTAGTCTTACATGCAGTCTGTCACCTGGTAGACACCACGCCCTCCCAGTCCAGTGTGTAGTCTTACATGCAGTCTGTCACCTGGTAGACACCACGCCCTCCCAGTCCAGTGTGTAGTCTTACATGCAGTCTGTCACTTGGTAGACACCACGCCCTCCCAGTCCAGTGTGTAGTCTTACATGCAGTGTGTCACCTGGTAGACACCACGCCCTCCCAGTCCAGTGTGTAGTCTTACATGCAGTCTGTCACCTGGTAGACACCACGCCCTGCCAGTCCAGTGTGTAGTCTTACATGCAGTGTGTCACCTGGTAGACATCACGCCCTCCCAGTCCAGTGTGTAGTCTTACATGCAGTCTGTCACCTGGTAGACACCACGCCCTCCCAGTCCAGTGTGTAGTCTTACATGCAGTCTGTCACCTGGTAGACACCACGCCCTCCCAGTCCAGTGTGTAGTCTTACATGCAGTCTGTCACCTGGTAGACACCACGCCCTCCCAGTCCAGTGTGTAGTCTTACATGCAGTGTGTCACCTGGTAGACACCACGTCCTCCCAGTCCAGTGTGTAGTCTTACATGCAGTCTGTCACCTGGTAGACATCACGCCCTCCCAGTCCAGTGTGTAGTCTTACATGCAGTCTGTCACCTGGTAGACACCACGCCCTCCCAGTCCAGTGTGTAGTCTTACATGCAGTCTGTCACCTGGTAGACACCACGCCCTGCCAGTCCAGTGTGTAGTCTTACATGCAGTCTGTCACCTGGTAAACACCACGCCCTCCCAGTCCAGTGTGTAGTCTTACATGCAGTGTGTTATGAGTGATCAGCTGTTCAGAACAGGCATCATACAGAGAACTAGGGTGATGTTCCCGAGCCTTTAACAGTTATGTCTTACGTCTGTTGTCGGACTGAGGTGAGTTGTGTTGACGTCTCAGTACCTGAAGGGTCTTAGAAGGTTGTATGGATGAGCAGTGGGCATATTTATCATAGCTGTATTTCCTTTTGTGTTTCTCTATTTTTATGGAAATGATGCAAATTCCCTGGTTTAACAGGTGCCTTTATATGATAAATTATTGAAACATGGACTATATGTATTGAGTAAAAGCTGTAGAATAATTTGTTTTTAATCGAAAAACTAGGAAAAGCTGTAACTGGTTTGAATGCATGCATGTCTTACACATCTTGTGTATGGTTCATATTGGCCAAACAACCAAAACAAATTCCCCTGTTTAGAGGAAGATGGGAAACTGAACAGTGTTTTAACATTAACCAATGTCAATGCCAATACCACAATGCCAATATCAATATCATTAGTTATTTAACTGTGGGTTAAATCAGAGCAAGAATGGTCAAAGTAAGGTTAAATGAATATACATTTAATAACATTGCAAATGAATGAAATCAATTACAAGGCAAACATGTTACAAAATGAAATCTTTAAATCATACTACTCTACCATGATTATTGTAACTCAGAGAGAGAAAGCAAGAGGTGAGGAAGGAGAAGGAGTAGGACAAGCCAGAGCTGAGGAGAAGGTCTCAGGAGATGAAGAATCCACAGAACAATGCTTCACAATTCCCTTTATACACAAGAACAACCAATCAGATCACATCTTGACCCTTACTTATCAACATATGACTAGCAATGTGACAGTAAGTTACACAATGTGGTGTGAGACCCATTAAGCAGAGACTCTGTCCAGCAACTCCAGATGTTAGCATATGAGAGGAGGGGGCAGGGTGACACCCAGCCTTACAGTAGCATGAGAGAGGAGGGGGCAGGGTGACACCCAGCCTTACAGTAGCATGAGAGAGGAGGGGGCAGGGGGACACCCAGCCTTACAGTAGCATGAGAGAGGAGGGGGCAGGGGGGCACCCAGCCTTACAGTAGCATGAGAGAGGAGGGGGCAGGGGGACACCCAGCCTTACAGTAGCATGAGAGAGGAGGGGGCACCCAGCCTTACAGTAGCATGAGAGAGCGCCTACTGGACATAAACACAGCTACGTTTTTCTTTCTCCCCGCTGTGTGGAGGGGGGAAGAATGATCTCAGCTGGCAGCTCTGTACCCTGAACATCCCACTGGTGACCTTGGGCACAAAGCCTGGGTTAGGTCACACCACTGCGCTTGTCTGGTCACCTGAGATGATCAGACAGTCTGCGTGTGTGGACAAGGCACACAAGTCAGTCACTGGCTTAGCCGGAGTCAGAGCGAGGAGGAAGCTGGTGAGATAAACGAAGCGCAGGCTGGTGATCGGTTCAAACAAAGGCTTCCATAACTAGACCCTTGTCTCTGAGGCTTTAATCCATTTCACTTTATAAACCTTCTGACATTCCCCAGACAGCTGCTCTCTGCTGATTCAGCAGCACTGGAATGAGATCCATGTTGTCATGGTTATGTGCTGCGCTGACGCTCTCTGAGGGGGTCTGAGCCTGTACGTACCAGACAGGAAACGTTTAACCAACAGGAGGCTGAACAGTCGTCCTGGCAACACCTTCTCCTGTCAAACAGTGATCGTAAAAAGCACAAGAACGTTTTGATCCGGTACCAGACTGGGTCAACGTTTTGTCCTCCACACCACCGAGAGAAAGTTTGCCAGCGTGTCACATGACCCCTCACAGTGGATCACATGACCCCTCACAGTGGATCACATGACCCCTCACAGTGGATCACATGCGTGTGCTCTGTACAGTCTGGATGACAGCCTCAGACAGACCTCTGTGTTCTAACAGGTCTCTCTCAGTAGCCAAGCCATGAGAGGACCTCCGATCCCAGGTGGGCTCTTCACCGTGCCTCCGGCTTGGGAGAGCATCCTTCCACTGAGGGAGAGGCCTCGTCCATCCACCCCCAACGGTGGTTCGTCCCCGTAACATGAGAGTAGGGAGGGAGGGTGGGGGGAGAGAGTAGGGAGGGAGGGTGGGGGGAGTGAGTAGGGAGGGAGGGTGGGGGGAGAGAGTAGGGAGCGAGGGTGGGGGAGAGAGTAGGGAGGGAGGGTGGGGGAGAGAGAGAGTAGGGAGGGAGGGTGGGGGGGGAGAGAGTAGGGAGGGAGGGTGGGGGAGAGAGTAGGGAGGGATTGTGGGGAGGGAGGGTGGGGGGAGTGAGTAGGGAGGGAGGGTGGGGGAGAGAGTAGGGAGGGAGTGTGGGGAGGGAGGGTGGGGGGGAGAGAGTAGGGAGGGAGGGTGGGGGGAGAGAGTAGGGAGGGAGTGTGGGGAGGGAGGGTGGGGGGAGAGAGTAGGGAGGGAGGGTGGGGGAGTGAGAGAGTAGGGAGGGGGGAGAGTAGGGAGGGAGGGTGGGGGAGAGAGTAGGGAGGAAGGGTTGGGGGAGAGAGTAGGGAGGGAGTGTGGGGAGGGAGGGTGGGGGGAGAGAGTAGGGAGGGAGAGTGGGGGGAGGGAGAGAGTAGGGAGAGAGAGAGTAGGGAGGGAGGGTGGGGGGAGAGAGTAGGGAGGGAGGGTGGGGGGAGAGAGTAGGGAGGGATTGTGGGGAGGGAGGGTGGGGGGAGTGAGTAGGGAGGGAGGGTGGGTGGGGGGAGAGAGTAGGGAGGGAGGGTGGGGGAGAGAGTAGGGAGGGAGTGTGGGGAGGGAGGGTGGGGGAGTGAGAGAGTAGGGAAGGAGGGGGGAGAGTAGGGAGGGAGGGTGGGGGAGAGAGTAGGGAGGAAGGGTGGGGGGGAGAGAGTAGGGAGGGAGTGTGGGGAGGGAGGGTGGGGGGAGAGAGTAGGGAGAGAGAGAGTAGGGAGGGAGGGTGGGGGAGAGAGTAGGGAGGGAGAGTGGGGGGAGGGAGAGAGTAGGGAGAGAGAGAGTAGGGAGGGAGGGTGGGGAGAGAGAGAATAGGGAGGGAGGGTGGGGGAGAGAGTAGGGAGGGAGTGTGGGGAGGGAGAGAGTAGGGAGAGAGAGAGTAGGGAGGGAGGGTGGGGGAGAGAGTAGGGAGGGAGAGTGGGGGGAGGGAGAGAGTAGGGAGAGAGAGAGTAGGGAGGGAGGGTGGGGAGAGAGAGAATAGGGAGGGAGGGTGGGGGAGAGAGTAGGGAGGGAGTGTGGGGAGGGAGGGTGGGGGGAGAGAGTAGGGAGGGAGAGTGGGGGGAGGGAGAGAGTAGGGAGAGAGAGAGTAGGGAGGGAGGGTGGGGGGAGAGAGTAGGGAGGGAGGGTGGGGGGAGAGAGTAGGGAGGGATTGTGGGGAGGGAGGGTGGGGGGAGTGAGTAGGGAGGGAGGGTGGGGGAGAGAGTAGGGAGGGAGTGTGGGGAGGGAGGGTGGGGGAGTGAGAGAGTAGGGAAGGAGGGGGGAGAGTATGGAGGGAGGGTGGGGGAGAGAGTAGGGAGGAAGGGTGGGGGGGAGAGAGTAGGGAGGGAGGGTTGGGGGAGAGAGTAGGGAGAGAGAGAGTAGGGAGGGAGGGTGGGGGAGAGAGTAGGGAGGGAGAGTGGGGGGAGGGAGAGAGTAGGGAGGGAGGGTGGGGGAGAGAGTAGGGAGGGAGGGTGGGGAGAGAGAGAATAGGGAGGGAGGGTGGGGGAGAGAGTAGGGAGGGAGGGTGGGGGGGAGTGTAAGGAGGGAGGGTGGGGGGGATTGTAAGGAGGGAGGGTGGGGGGAGAGAGTAGGGAGAGAGAGAGTAGGGAGGGAGGGTGGGGGGAGAGAGTAGGGAGGGAGGGTGAGGGAGAGAGTAGGGAGGGTGGGGGGAGAGAGTAGGGAGGGAGGGTGGAGGGAGAGAGAAGGGAGGGTGGGGGGAGAGTAGGGAGGGAGGGTGGAGGGAGAGAGAAGGGAGAGAGAGAGTTGGGAGGGAGGTTGGGGAGAGAGTAGGGAGGGAGGGTTGGGGGAGAGAGTAGGGAGGGAGGGTGGGGGGGAGTGTAAGGAGGGAGGTTGGGGGAGAGAGTAGGGAGGGAGGGTGGGGGGAGTGTAAGGAGGGAGGTTGGGGGAGAGAGTAGGGAGGGAGGGTGGGGGGAGTGTAAGGAGGGAGGGTGGGGGAGAGAGTAGGGAGGGAGGGTGGGGGGAGTGTAAGGAGGGAGGGTGGGGGGGAGTGTAAGGAGGGAGGGTGGGGGGGATTGTAAGGAGGGAGGGTGGGGGAGAGTGTAAGCACGGGCATCATTCCTGTGTTTTTAAACTAAACAAAAGAAAGGAAGGAAAAGACAGAAATACAAAAGAAAGTGTTGTGAAATAATGTGTTTGTCCATTTTCTTTCAGCGTGCTTCCGCTGTCCACTGGACCACCCGGACCCCGACTCCACACCAGATATGATGAGGTGAGTGACGGGGTGCTCCTGGAAGTGTGTGACAAGTGTTGTTTGTAGGTGTGCCCGTGAGATGTTGTACAGGTGTTGTTTGAGTCTAGTGTCTATTGAAGAGCCGGTTTCTCCTATATAATGTTTGTGACAGAGGGTGCAGGTGATGATGTATACTGCATTGGAGGTTTGTAAGGTGAGGTTGTCCGGGACTGGAGCTGATGTGAGACTGTGAGGGTTTGTGATGAATGTTCTGTTTTTGTAGTGAAGTGTCTGAGGTTTGGCTGCTGGAGAGGGCATGGTGCTGAATTTGGTGTGTATGAGTATGCCTTTTAAACTTGTATTTTTTCTGTATGCCGATATGATTCTGTAGGGTTTTAGTGCGGGGTATGTGTGTTGAGCCGTGGTGAAGTTGTGTTTGAATGTATGTTGTAGGGGTCGAGTTTTATGTGAGAAAGTGGTGACTAGGGGATGATTATTTTTAATGGGTCCGTAGTGGTGTCTGGGGTGAGCGGTGTGTCGGTGCTGGTTGTGAGTGGGGGGGCCGGGGGGGTGAGACCAGAATCCTGAGTGGTTAAAATCAGGATTGGGAAGAAGGGTGGGATTAAAGGGAGGGTAACCTCCCAGTGTGGAAGTAGGAGGGGGATTAAAGGGAGGGTAACCTCCCAGTGTGGAAGTAGGAGGGGGATTAAAGGGAGGGTTAGGGTTACCTCCCAGTGTGGAAGTAGGAGGGGGATTAAAGGGAGGGTGGGGATGGGAAGGCAGGGTGGGGTTAAAGGGCGGGTTGGAGGGAACTTTAAAGGGAGGGTTGGGTTTAGGAAAAGAGGGGGTGGGGTTACAGGGAGGGTTAGGGTTAGAGGGACCGTGCTGCGGGTTGTGTATGTACTGTTGCTCGTGTTTGGAGTGCAGGAATTGTGTGTGATGTGTGTGTTGTGTGTGTATTGGTTGTGTATGTGTCTTTGTTTGGTGTGGTGGGTGTATGTGCGGGCTGAGTGGTGGGTGTATGTGTGGGCTGAGTGGTGGGTGTATGTGTGGGCTGAGTGGTGGGTGTATGTGTGGGCTGAGTGGTGGGTGTATGTGTGGGCTGAGTGGTGGGTGTATGTGTGGGATGAGTGGTGGGTGTATGTGTGGGCTGAGTGGTGGGTGTATGTGTGGGCTGAGTGGTGGGTGTATGTGTGGGCTGAGTGGTGGGTGTATGTGTGGGCTGAGTGGTGGGTGTATGTGTGGGCTGAGTGGTGAGTGTATGTGTGGGCTGAGTGGTGGGTGTATGTGTGGGCTGAGTGGTGGGTGTATGTGTGGGCTGAGTGGTAGAGAGGGCCGCCAAAGGGTCGTTCTTGATTGTGCGCAGAAACCGTTTGGAATATCCCCTCTGTCTAAGTGCGTGAAATAGTGTTGAGATGGCTATGTGTAAATCTTCTTTGTAAGAAGATATTCTATGAAACCGGATTATTTGTGATTTGACTATACCTTTAAATGTGTGTTTGGGATGGTAGGTCTGTTTGTGTAACAGGGCGTGTGTGTCTGTAGGTTTGTAATGTCTTATGTGTTGTATTTATTGGGTGAAAGTATACTGTGGTGCCCAAAAAGTGAATTTGCTGTGGGTCAATGATGTACTTTACTGTTATTGAGGGGTGATGTGAGTTGAGTATGTGTATGAATTCTGTGAAATGTTTCATGTCGTGTGGCCATGCTCCTATGATGTCATCTAAAAACCTGTAGTAAAATGATGGTTGCAGTGGACACTTTGACAGCGCTTCTCTCTCCCACTCAGACATGTAGATGTTTGCATAGGCGGGTGCGAACTTCTTGCCCATAGCTGTTCCCGATATCTGTAGATATTGTTTATTGTTGAATAAAAAGTCATTTCTGTCTAGACTCATTTGGAGTAATTGTAGAATGTCCTGATCCGATCTATTGGGGTCTGGGTGTTTTTGGAATAATGACGTTGACAACCTGCACACCCATCGTGGTGTTAATGTTGGTGTACAGGCTGTCAACGTCAATGGTGAAGATGTGTGTGTGGGAGGGAACAGCTATGGGCTTGAGCTTCTCTAAGAAGTGGTAGGTGTCTTTGAGGTAACTGGGGTGGCGGGTGGATAGGGGGTTGATATGATAGTCGATGTATTCCGATATGTTGTAAGATTCGCTGTTACAGTCCGATACTATGGGTCTACCAGGAGGAACTTCAAAGGGAATGGTCCAGGTGTCCGGTTCTTTATGGATCTTGGGAAGTAAGTACAGAAGTCTTTGTCGTGGTGTGTCCGGTCCGTATAAATAGTCCCGTTGTTTGGCTGTAATGTAGCGTCTGTTGTAAAGTGATTTGATGATGGTCCTAAGTTTAACCTGTGTCTGTGGTTGTATGCTGTCCGGTATGATCTTGTAATGTCTGCTGTTGTTTAATTGCCTGTTTGCTTCAAAAATGTACTGGTGATTATCTAAAATGACTATTTTGGATCCTTTGTCCGCTGGTTTGATGACTACCGTATGTGTGTGTTGTTTTTAAGTGTTTGTAGGGATTCTCGGAGTGTGGTCGTGAGGTTGTCCTGTCTGTCCGTCTGTGTGTTGTGGTCTCGTAGTGTCCTTCTGTCTGTCTTGATAAGATTCCTGATGTGGTGATCCACCTGGAGAGTTTGGGCTCCCAGGTGGAGGGGTTGATGAATGGCAGGTGAACGTCACTGTCTGTGAAGCCAAAGTAGTCCAAAATCTTGAGTCGTCTGTGGTATTAGTGAATGTCCCTTTGAAGTTCCTCATGGTCAAAAGTGGTGGGGCGAGGAACGAAGGTGAGGCCTCTCTCCAGCAGTGCTATTTGTGCTGGTGATGGATGGAATGTTTTGGACAGGTTCAGTATGTTGGAGTTAGGTGGTAGTGGTGTGTAAGAGGGCTGAGAGACGGAGAGAGGGGGGGTAGATGTGTGTGTCGTTGGCAAGTGAATGGTGATGTTAGAGGTGTCCGGGTTGTGGGTAGGTGTGATTATAAATTTAGCTGTGCACACCAGTGTGAGAAAATTGCTGTTGCTGTTTCCGGTGTCCAGTGAATGGTGTCCCTAGTGGTGCGAGATGAGTCGTTGGGTATTTCAAAGAGTGTGGGTAGATGTGTGGTGATGTATCCCTTCATTATCTTGATGTTTTGTTTCTGTTGTGGGGTGAGAAGTGGTGAGTGGTTCATGATGGGGACATAGATGGTGGCGTTGGGGAAGGTGCTCTGGGCTTCCTTGTACATGCTGGCTAACTGCTTCAGTGATGTCTGGTATGGGTCGTGGTCCTTGTTGTTGAGACCCACCAAGAGGACCACCACATCTGTGTGTGGATGTACATTAGTTTTTTCTAAAACTTTTGGGAAATGGTAGAAGGTGGCCCCAGGGTAGCTGTCCACCTGTGCCATAGGGTTCTGGAAGGAGGGGATTCTGTTGAGGTTGGAGTCCCCAATGAATAGGTGGGACTTGATGCCTTTGATAGTCCGGTCCGCCACCTTGCACGCGGCACGGGCTATGTGGTAGGATGGTTTGAATAATGTGTGGGTGTGTGGGGAGGTGGTTGGGCCTTGTGCTGGGAGCTGAGAGGTGTGTGACGGCTGTAGGGGTGTGTGTGCTAAGGCGCCAAGTGGCGGAGAGTCCCCCACAGGCCCCTTGGTAGGATGGAAAGGGGAGGGCTCAGAGCAGGCTTTATCCCAAGGGGAGTTGCCTTTTAGGTGCCCTTTCATCATTTTAGCCCGCAATGAGGGCCTGTTTTTGGGGGGACTCTCCTGTCTGGCGCCTGGGGAAGGGAAGAAAGAGGGGGTTACTGGGTGTTCAGTGATGTTTGGGCCAGGTTCCTGAGGGATGGGGGAGGCTGATGAGGGGGACTTTCGGTGACCTACAGGGGAGGGGAAGCTTGTCTCTGTGGAGAAAGCTCCCCGTGTACGTGTCTGTGTGTGGGAGGGGGAGTAGGTGTGTTTTTTGAAGTGGGACTGAGTGAGGGACTTAGTGGCTAGTGTAGGGGGGGTCCTGAGTGTGGTGGCCAGGAGGGGGATCTGGGATGTGCCTGTACCTAAATTGAGTGTGTATTTGTATGCATGAGTGGCTCTGGGGAGAAGTGGGAATTCTGGGGATGTCTGTGTGTTGTGAAATGAAGTATCTGTGATGTGTTGTTCGATGGGTGTTCCTATGTGTGTGCTAATTATTTCTTTTGTAGGTGTGCTTGGACGTGTTGTAGCTGACTGCAGTGGCGGTGAGGCTGGCAAGGTGGTGGACTGGACGATCGGCAGAGGTAGGTGCTGTGTGGTGGTCTGATGTGCAGGTGAAGTTGACAAGGTCTGAGGAGCTGTGGGTGATTGGACTACAGGTAGGATGAAATGTGTGTTGCGTGGCTGTTGAGTGGTTGAGCGTGATGTGGTACTAGCTGTGTGTATGGTGGGTGTTGAGTGGTTGAGTGTGATGTGGTACTAGCTGTGTGTATGGTGGGTGTTGAGTGGTTGAGTGTGATGTGGTACTAGCTGTGTGTATGGTGGGTGGGTGTTGAGTGGGTAAATGTGTTGTGGGAGTGGCTGCATGTGTAGGGGCCATGTCTGTGTGTGTAGTAATGAGAGGCTGTTGAGGGACTGTATGTGTCCTAATGTTATCTCTGTGTTCTGTAAGTGAACGTTGAGTGGGTGAGTGTGGTGCAGTGTTGTTGGCTGTGTGTGTGGTAGTTGGCTGTGGAGAGAGTGAGTGTGGTGCAGTGTTGTTGGCTGTGTGTGTGGTAGTTGGCTGTGGAGAGTGAGTGTGGTGCAGTGTTGTTAGTTATGTGTGTGGTAGTTGGCTGTGGAGAGAGTAAGTGTGGTGCAGTGTTGTTGGCTGTGTGTGTGTGGTAGTTGGCTGTGGAGAGAGTGAGTGTGGTGCAGTGTTGTTGGCTGTGTGTGTGTGGTAGTTGGCTGTGGAGAGAGTGAGTGTGGTGCAGTGTTGTTGGCTGTGTGTGTGTGGTAGTTGGCTGTGGAGAGAGTAAGTGTGGTGCAGTGTTGTTGGCTGTGTGTGTGGTAGTTGGCTGTGGAGTGTCGTGGAAGTTTTTGAGAGAATCAATCGTTTAAGCTGAAGTCGGGTGAAGTACAGAGTTAATGTTTATTTGACGTAGATTTAAACATAATAACGTTATCAACATAACATCATCGACACACAAACATAAGACAATAACACAAAGACAATTCTATACAGCTCCATCTAGCATTCTAGAATGGAACCGGGAGAATCCAGCCCACCAGCACTACCCAGCAGATGGCCCTGAACCCCCCAGAACATTCTTCAACAGACCATTTTATAGATACAACAGTTCTCAAAAGTCATTGGTCCATCCTACAGACATGCAGCTATACCAAATCTCTTCTGTCATTGTTTAAATCCTTAGAACAATACAGTTGAATCCACATTGTCTTCAGACCAACTGTCTCTTCCCCCCAGGTGACAAGAACTCTCTCAGGTCACCGAGACTTCCCGTCTCTTAGACTTCACGTCTCCTAGTTAGGTGTCATAAAACTGCAAATGGCATCTCTACCAAATGGAGTTGAATCAACATTCATTGTATCAAGCTACTTAACCAACTGTAAACCTCTCCTAAAACACATTTATTGTACATAGGCCCAAAATTTCTTTCACAGGAGAGAGTGAGTGTGGTGCAGTGTTGTTGGCTGTGTGTGTGGTAGTTGGCTGTGGAGAGAGTGAGTGTGGTTGTAAGTGCTTGTCTGGTGGCATCATCCGGTGCCTGACCAGTGGGTGGAGTGTTGTGTGTGCTGTGTGTGTGGGTGTTGTGTGCGTGCGTGTCTGCATGAGTGTTGTGTGTTTGGGTATTGTGTGGCTGCGCGTTGGGTGGATGCGTTCGCTGTGGATGAGTGTTATAGGCCTGGGTGTTGTGTGACTGAGTGTTGTGTGGTACAGTGTGATGTGGATGAGGATTATGGGGCTGGGTGTTGTATGGTTGGGTGTTGTGTAGGTAGGGAGGGAGGGTGGGGGACAGAGTAGGAAGGGAGGGTGGGGGAGAGAGTAGGGAGGGAGGGTAGGGGAGAGAGTAGGGAGGGAGAGTGGGGGGGAGAGAATGGAGGGAGGGTGGGGGGAGAGAGTAGGGAGGGAGAGTAGGGAGGGAGGGTGGGGGGAGACAGTAGGGAGGGAGAGTGGGGGGAGAGAGTAGGGAGGGAGGGTAGGGAGGAGACAGTAGGGAGGGAGGGTGGGGGGGGAGAGTAGGGAGGGAGGGTGGGGGAGAGAATAGGGAGGGAGGGTGAGGGGAAAGAATAGGGAGGGAGGGTGAGGGGAGAGAGTAGGGAGGGAGGGTGGGGGGAGAGAGTAGGGAGGGAGGGTGGGGGGAGAGAGTAGGGAGGGAGGGTGGGGGAGTAGGGAGGGAGGGTGGGGGAGAGAGTAGGGAGGGAGGTTAGGGAGGGTGGGTGGGGGGAGAGAGTAGGGAGGGAGGGTGAGGGGAGAGAGTAGGGAGGGAGGGTGAGGGCAGAGAGTAGGGAGGGAGGGTGAGGGCAGAGAGTAGGGAGGGAGGGTGGGGGAGAGAGTAGGGAGGGAGGGTGGGAGGAGAGAGTAGGGAGGGAGGGTGGGGGGGAGAGTAGGGAGGGAGGGTGGGGGGAGAGAGAGAGTAGGGAGGGAGGGTGGGGGAGAGAGTAAGGAGGGAGGGTGGGGGGGAGAGTAGGGAGGGAGGGTGGGTGGGGAGAGAGAGTAGGGAGGGAGGATGGAGGGAGAGAGAGAGTAGGGAGGGAGGGTGGGGGGGAGAGTAGGGAGGGAGGGTGGGGGGAGAGAGAGAGTAGGGAAGAAAGGGTGGGGGAGAGAGTAAGGAGGGAGGGTGGGGGGGAGAGTAGGGAGGGAGGGTGGGGGGAGAGAGAGAGTAGGGAGGGAGGATGGAGGGAGAGAGAAGGGAGGGAGGGTTGGGGGAGAGAGAGAGTAGGGAGGGAGGGTGGGGGGAGAGAGAGAGTAGGGAGGGAGGATGGAGGGAGAGAGAAGGGAGGGAGGGTTGGGGGAGAGAGAGGAGGGAGGGTAGGGAGGGGGAGAGAGTAGGGAGGGAGGGTAGGGGGGAGAGAGTAGGGAGGGAGGGTGGGGGAGAGAGTAGGGAGGGTGGGGGGGAGAGAGTAGGGAGGGAGGGTGGGGGGAGAGAGTAGGGAGAGAGAGAGTAGGGAAGGAGTGTGGGGAGGGAGGGTGAGGGGAGAGTGGGAGGGTGGGGGAGAAAGTAGGGAGGGAAGGTGGGGGAGAGAGTAGGGAGGGAGGGTGGGGGAGAGAGTAGGGAGGGAGGGTGGGGGGAGAGAGTAGAGAGGGAGGGTGGGGGGAGAGAGTAGGGAGAGAGGGTGAGGGAGAGAGTAGGGAGGGAGGGTGGGGGGAGAGAGTAGAAAGGGAGGTAGGGGGGAGAGAGTAGGGAGGGAGGGTGAGGGGAGAGAGTAGGGAGGGAGGGTGGGGGGAGAGTAGGGAGGGAGGGGATCACACTAGACACACACACAGTGTATATTCAAGTGGGTAATACTGTCATATTACTGGTCCTAAATGTAGTGTTTCCAGTGTGTGTGTGTGTGTGTGTACGTGTGTGTGTGTACGTGTGTGTGTGTATATAGGGCCACTGGGTCACCAACAAACACACAGCATGTCTTCTATCATCCTGTATAAAACATCTTTATTTCTCCTTATTTAGTCACTAAGACACTATTTAGTTCATCACATTCAGTGGGACTGAGATCAAAGACAGGATTGTTGTTTGTCAACAATTAACCCGTTAAGGAGCAGCATCACACGTGTGCGATAGTTCGAAAGCCCCACAGAGTAACGTCACACGTGTGATTCTGAACATTCCAACCGACTATTTTCCGACAGACAAAAACGACATGACAAACGCTGTAGTATGGCTTCAAAATGTACAATTAGGAGGCTAACAAGTAACACTAGCAGGTAGTAGCATTGCTACGAGTATTATGCTAGGTTGCTAGGTAACGGAAGCTAACTAAAGCTAGCTAGCTTCCGTTTTGGAAAAATAACTCACTCTGGTGGAAGCGTCGGTAATATTTAGAGATATTAATAATATTTAATATCAGTAATATTTACATCTAAAGGTTAAAACAAAACAAACATTCTACACAGCAATATTTACAAACACTCTGGGATATCAATTCCAACTGTACAGTTCAATCTTCAATGACATCTATGTGAGCACAGTGTGTGAGAGTGTGTGTGGGCTATTCTACCTGACACAGGGACACTGAGGAGCCAAGAACCCAGAACCCAGGATAGAGGGGCTCAGTGAATGTGCTGTGGAATGTGTGCAGGTGGGTCAGTGTGTCAGAGGAGACTGTGTAGAAGGACAGAGTGCCGGCCGGCCAGTCCAGATACACTCCTACTCTGTGGGAGCTGGAGGGGGGGGCAGGTATGGCAGTGCTCTTCTCATTGTGCCTGGCAGAGTAACTGTTATCATGACAGTACAGACTCCAGGACTTGTTATTGTTTCCAAGCCCACAGTCAACACCCCCTCCTCTCCTGCTGATTCCTTTATATGTCACTGCTATAGAAACCCATCCTCCACTCCACTCTGCCTCCCAGTAACAGCGCCCAGACAGACCCTCTCTACACAGCACCTGTGGACAGTACTCAAATCTCTCTGGGTGATCAGGATACAGCTGCTCCTCTTCCCTCCATGTCACTTTTCTGTTCTCCTCAGACAGAGAGAGTTCTCTGTGTGCTGTGTTTGGGTCCAGTGTGAGCTCACAGGCATCTGATGGGGGAGACCAAGACACAGAAGAGGGGAGGAGGGGAAGAGGAGAGGGAGGAGAGGAAGAGGGGAGGAGAGGAAGAGGGAGGAGGGGAAGAGGAGAGGAGAGGGAGAAGGGAAGAGGGGAGGAGAGGAAGAGGGGAAGAGGGAGGAGGGGAAGAGGGGAGGAGAGGAAGAGGGGAAGAGGGGGGAGGGGAAGAGGGGAAGAGGGGGAGAGGGAGGAGGGGGAGAAGGGAAGAGGGGAGGAGAGGGAGGAGGGGAAGAAGGGAAGAGGGGAGGAGAGGGATGAGGGGAAGAGGGAGGAGAGGAAAAGGGGAGGAGAGGGAGGAGGGGGAGAAGGGAAGAGGGGAGGAGAGGGAGGAGGGGAAGAAGGGAGGAGGGGAAGAGGGGAGGAGAGGGAGGAGGGGGAGAAGGGAAGAGGGGAGGAGAGGAAAGAGGGGAAGAGGGGATGAGAGGAAGAAGGGGAAGAAGGGAGGAGAGGAAGAGGGAGAAGGGGAAGAGGGGAGGAGAGGGAGGAGGGGAAGAAGGGAGGAGAGGAAGAGGGAGAAGGGGAAGAGGGGAGGAGAGGAAGAGGAGAGCAGAGGAGAGGAGGGGAAGAGGGAAAGAGGGGAGGAGAGGGATGAGGGGAGGAGAGGAAGAGGAGAAGAGGGAGGAGGGGAAGAGGGGAGGAGAGGAAGAAGGGAAGAGGGGAGAAGAGGGAGGAGGGGAAGAAGGGAGGAGGGGAAGAAGGGAAGAGGGGAGGAGAGGAGGGGAAGAGGGGAGGAGAGGAGGGGAAGAGGGGAGGAGAGGGAGGAGGGGAAGAGGGGAGGAGAGGGAGGTGAAGAAGGGAAGAAGGGAGGAGAGGAAGAGGGGAGGAGAGGGAGGAGGGGAAGAGGAGAGGGAGGAGGGGAAGAGAGGGAGGGAAAGAAGGGAAGAGGGGACGAGGGGAAGAGAGGAAGAGGAGAAGAGGGAGGAGGGGAAGAGGGGAGGAAGAGGAGAGGAAGAGGGAGGAGGGGAAGAGGAGAGGAGAGCAGAGGGAAGAGGGGAGGAGAGGAAGAGGAGAGAAGAGGGAGGAGGGGAAGAGGGGAGGAGAGGAAGAAGGGAAGAGGGGAGGAGAGGAAGAGGGAGGAGGGGAAGAGGGGAGGAGAGGGAGGAGGGAAGAGGGGAAGAGGAGAGGAGAAGAAGAGGAGAGAAGAGGGAGGAGGGGAAGAACGGAAGAGGGGAGGAGAGGAAGAGGGGAGGAGGGGAAGAGGAGAGGGAGAAGGGGAAGAGGGGAGGAGAGGAAGAGGGGAAGAGGAGAGGAGAAGAAGAGGAGAGAAGAGGGAGGAGGGGAAGAACGGAAGAGGGGAGGAGAGGAAGAGGGGAGGAGGGGAAGAGGAGAGGAGAGGGAGAAGGGAAGAGGGGAGGAGAGGAAGAGGGGAAGAGGGAGGAGGGGAAGAGGGGAGGAGAGGGAGGAGGGGGAGAAGGGAAGAGGGGAGGAGGAGAGAAAAGGGAGGAGGGGAAGAGGGGAGGAGAGGGAGGATGGGAAGAAGGGAAGAGGGGAGGAGAGGAAGAGGGGAGGAGGGGAAGAGGAAGGGAGTGGGTGAAGGGGAGAGGGGAGGAGTGGGATGAGGGGAAGAGGAGAGGACGAGGGGAGGAGAGGTGAGGGTGTGGGGAGGAGGGGAGGAGAGGAAGAGGAGATAGGGAGGAGGGGAAGAGGGGACGAGGGGAGGAGAGGAAGAGAAGAGAGGGAGGAGGGAAGAGGGTGGAGGGGAAGAGGGGAGGAGAGTAGAGGGGAGGAGTAGGAAGGAGGGGAAGAAGGGAAGAGAGGAAGAGGGGAAGAGGAGAGCAGAGGAGGAGGGGAAGAGGGGAGGAGTGCAGATGGAAGAAGGGAAGAGGGGAGGAGGGGAGGAGAGGTGAGGGGAGGAGAGGAAGAGGGTGGAGGGGAAGAGGAGAGGAGAGGTGTGGGTGAAGGGGTGGTGTGGTTGTTGGGAGTGGGGGTGGAGTGGTTGTGGTGTGGGGAGTGGGAGGTGTGGGTGGTGGGTAGTGGGGTAGAGGGAGGAGAGAGAGGAGAGAAGAGGGAGGAGGGGAAGACGGAAGAGGGGAGGAGAGGAAGGGGGTGGTGGGGTTGAGGAGTGGGTGTTGGGGTGTGGGGTGGTGTGGGTGGAGTGGAGTGGGAGGTGGTTGTGGAAGATGGGTGTGTTGGGGTGGTGGGTTGAGGAGTGTGGTGTGGTGGGTTGGTGTGTGGTGTTGGGGAGGTGGGGTGGAGAGGGTGGAGGGGAGTAGGTTGAGGGGTGGTGTGGTTGGGGTGGTGGGGTTGTGTGTGGGTGTTGAGGTGTGGGGGTGTTGGTTGTGGGTGGTGGGGTTGTGGTGTGGGTTGTTGGTGTTGTGGGTTGTGGGTGTGTGGTTGTGGGGTTGTGGTTGTTTTGGGTGGTGGGGTTGTGGGTGGTGTGGGTGGTGGGGTTGTTGGGTTGTGGGGTGGTGTGGGTGGTGGGGTGTGGGGTGTTGTGTGTGGTTTGGTGGTTGGGTGGTTGGGGTGGTGTGGTTGTGGTGTTGGTGGTGTGGGGTTGTGGGGTTGTGGGTGGTGTTTGTTGTTGTGGTGGTGGTTGTTGGGGTTGTGGGGTTGTTTGTGGGTGGTTGGGTTGTGGGTGGTTGGGTTGTGTGTGTAGTGGGTGGTGGGGTGAGGGGTGGGTGTGTGTGGGTTGGGTTGTGGGGTTGGGGTGGTAGTTGGTTGTTTGGGTTGGTTGTGGTTGTTGGTTGGTGTGTTTGTTGTGGGTGTTGGGTGTTGTGGTTGTGTGTGTTGTGGGTTGTGGGTTGGTGGTGGTGGGGTTTGGTGGTGGTGTTGGGTTGTGGTTGTGGGTGTGGTGGTGGTGGGTTTGGGTGTGTGTTGTGGGTGTTGGGGTTGTGGGTGGTGGGGTGTGGAGGTGAGGTGGTGGGGTTGTTGGTGTGGGGTTGTGGTTGTTGGGGTGGTGGGTGTGAGGGGGAGTTGGGGTGGTGGGGAGGGGTGTGGTGAGGGTGTGGGTGTGGGGGTTGAGGTTTGGGTGGAGGGGTTGTGGGGTGTGGGGAGGAGTGGTTGTGGGGTGTGGTTTTGGGTGGGGGGTTGTTGGGGTGGTGTGGGTGGTGGGGGTTGGGTTGTGGGGTGGTTTTGTTGTGGGTGGTGGGGTGGTGTGTGGTGTTGGGTGTTGGGGGTGGGGTGTGGGGTGGTGTGGGTGTGGGGGTGGTGGGTAGGGGGTGGGAGGTGGGGTGGGTTGGTGGTGTGGTAGTGGTGTTGGGAGGTGGGGATGAGGGGGGAGGGGAGAGTGTGGTGAGGTTGTGTGAGGGAGGTGGGTGAGGGAGGTTGGGAGGAGTGGAGATGGTTGAGGGAGAGGAGGTGGAGGTAGAGGGGAGGAGTAGTGGGAGGAGAGGGAGGAGGGGAGGAGAGAGAGGGAGGAGGGGAAGAGGAAGAGAGGGAGAGGGAGGAGAGAGAGAGGGAAGAGGGGAGGAGAGGGAGAGAGGAAGAGGGAAGGAGGAGGAAGAGGAGAGAAGAGGAGGAGGGGAAGAGGGAGGAGGGGAAAGAAGGAAGAGGAGGAGGAAGAGGAGGAGGAAGAGGGGAAGAGGGAGGAGGAGAGAAGAGGGCGGAGGGGAAGAGGGGAGGAGAGGGAGGAGGAAGAAGGGAAGAAGGGGAGGAAGGGAGGAGAGGAAGAGGGGAAGAGGAGAGCAGAGGGAAGAGGGGAGGAGAGCAGAGGAGGGGAAGAGGGGAGGAGAGTAGAGGGAAG